>NC_007088.5:8074629-8172129 GCF_000004695.1 Dictyostelium discoideum AX4 | reverse complement strand
TGTTATTATTATTATTAGGATTATTATTACCATTCTTTTTATTTTCCAAGTATAATTTATAATCTATACCCAATAAATCAGAAATTAAAGGTTCATCAATTTTATTGCCACACCATATACATTCAATTTTTTTATTTCTTTCAATATCCATTTCAAATGTTTTAATTGAACAATGTTTACACATTTGATGATTACATTCACCCATTTTTATTAATTCATTATTTACATATTTAATCCAACAAATTTTACATCTAGTTTTTATAATTGGTGTTGTATTTATTATATTATTATTATCGTTATCATTATTTTTAATATTATTTATATTATAATTTGAATAATTTTCTTCTTGTTCTTCACTAATTAAATTTTTTATTTTATATTGATTGTTTATTATTTTTTCATTTATTGGATTCCCTTTTAAAATTGTCATTTTGAGATTTTTTTTTTTTTTTATTGTTTATATGTGAAAATAATAAAATAATAAATGCAATAAAATAATAAAAAAAAAAAAAAAAAAAAAAAAAAGCACACACTTTGTTTTTTTTGTTTATTTTTTATTTATTTTTTATTTTTTAATTTTTTATAAAAAAAAAATAAAAAAAAAAAATAGATGGTATTATTTTCACTAAATTTAGTGAAAATAAAAAATAAAAATAAAAAAAAAAAAATAAATTCTATTTATAATTAATTTGCATTTAAAATTCTTTTTTTTTTTTTTTTTTTTTTTTTTTTCAATTTTTAGTTCAAGTTTTATTTATTTTATTTAATTTTAATCAACATTATCACAATCATCAATAATTTTATTCTTTGGTTTTTCAATTATATTTTTTGGTGTTTCAGATTCTTTATTTGAAGATGATTTGTTTTTATTTTTATTATTATTATTTTTATTATTATTATTATTGTTATTTTTATTGTTTTTATTATTTCTTTTTTGATTTTCTAATAATTCTTCTTCAATATTTGGTTGTAATAAGATTTTTTCAATTGTTGGTTTATAAAATTTAACTTTATTTTGAGCTTCTTCAACACCTAAATCAGCAGCTTCTTGCATATATTTAAAACCTTCGATTGGGGAATCATTGAATAATAACATACCATAATTGAATTTAGATACAGGGTCACCCAATTCAGAAGCACTCTTTAAGAGGTCAAGTCCTTTTTCAATATCTTTTTCAACACCCACACCTTCGATATAGAGTAAACCTAAATCACGAATACATTTTTCATTTTTCAATTCGATACCTTTATTGTAGAATTCGATTGCTTTTGGTAAATCTCTTTCCTTGCCGATACCATTGAAATAAAATGATGCAGTGAGATATAACGAATCGGTGACTCTGGCATTTGGTATGGTGGTGACACCATCTGATAATGTAATGAATGGGGGTAGCGATGAAACTTGTTCATACAAGTCTAAAGATTCTTCAATGTTTCCATTCGATTGTGTATGCAATAATGATAATAAGTAAATAGCCTCAGCTGAACCATTTCCAATTGCTTTAGCAAATAAAATATCTGCTTTATCTGTATCACCCTCTGAAATGAAATAATTGATTGCTTCACATAATACTCTATTATTTATATAGCTTGATGGTATACCCAATCTTTTACTACAAGCATCTAATGCTTTTGCATTTAAATCACCTTGATTCTTTTTATATCTATTTTCAATATCATTATTCCATTCTTTTATTTCTTGATCATTCTTTAATTCAAGTCCAAATCTTTCTTTATTAATATCTTCAACTTTAGCATGACTTGATAACCAATCCACTAATTGCATTTTTTAAAATAAATTATTTATTAATATTAATAATAATAACAAACAAACCAAAAAAAAAAATAATAAAATAAAAAATAAAAAAAACGAACGAAATTATTAATTTTTTTTTTTTTTTTTTTTTTTTTGGTTTTTTTTTTTTTTTTTTTTTTAAATTTTTATTTTTATTTTTATTTTTCCAACAAATCACAAACATATTTTAATTAAAAAAGTAATGGATACTTACAATATTATTAGTTTATTATTAGTTGGATTTATTTGGGGTGGTACAAATCCATTAATTAAAAGAGGAAGTGAAGGTGTTTCAAAAGTCAAAAAAGATAATTTCCTATCACAAATTATTTATGAATTTGTTTATTTATGGACTAGACCAAGTTATACGATTCCAATGTTGATCAATTTAAGTGGTTCAGTGGTTTTCTTTTATACACTTAGTAAAGTTGATATTTCATTAGTTGTTCCAATCTCAAATTCCCTTACCTTTCTATTTACTTCATTAATGGGTATGCTTTTAGGTGAAAAAGTATTACATTTTAAATCTTATCTTGGTATGATATTTGTTCTTGCTGGTGTAACAATCTGTGTATCAAGTAAATTTTAATTATCATTAAAAAAAAAAAAAAAAAAAAAAGAGATAAAAAATTAAAAAGAACAAATTTTTTCCCTTTTTTTTTTTTTTAAAAAAATAAAATAAAATAAAAAAAAAGAAAAAGGGGAACAAAAAAAAAAAAAAAAAAGTTGTTAAATATTTAATATGGTGCATTTTTAATATTAAATATGGCCCATATTAATTATTTTTAAAAAAAAAAAAAAAAAAATTAAATTTAATAAAATTTAAAACTGTATATTTTATAATAAACAAAAAGATCAAAAATGGTATCATTATTAAATTTATAAAGTGATTTTATAAACTATTTTTTTTTAATATAAATGGAAATTATTTTTAAGATTTTTTTTTTTTTTTTTATTATTAATAATATCGATTAAATATACAAGTAAAAAATTGGTCCAATTATGATTTTTTTTTTTTTTCAATTAATTTTAGAGATTTTAAGAAATAATATAAAAATATTTCAACAACTCATATTTTTGTTAAAAAAAATTAATTATGTGAATAATGGGGCAGATGAAATAGAGGGTTTTGTGGGGAAAATTTATTTTAACAAATGAAACACAACTTAATCATGTAAAACGTCTTTCCGAATAATTTTTTTTTATTTTAATATTGTAACTGAACTTCAAATGAAAAGACACTTTTTTTTTTAAAAATTTTAGCAAAAAAAAAAAAAAAAAAAAAAAAAAAAAAAAAAAAAAAAAAAAAAAAAAAAAAAATTTTTAAATTAAGTAAGTATTTGTATGAGAAGAAAAAAAATTATAAAAATTAATTAAAAATTAATTAAATTTAAAAAAAAAAAAGAAATTAAAAAAAGAAATTTTTATAAGTGTTGCCTCGATGAATACTGACACTGAAAAATATCGATTATAATTTTTTATTTTTTATTTTTTTTTTTTTTTATTATTTTTTTTTTTTTAAACTTAAGTTTTTCAAAATAATCAAAAGACACTTTTTTTCATATTGATTTTACTAACTGACTTGGTTTGTGGTTTTTTTTTTTTTTCAACATTTTTCTCAGAGATTTTTTAATTATTTCCTAAAAAGTGAATAAAAAATTCAAGTTGTCCAATGAAAGTATTTAATTTCAATTTATTTTAATTTTTTTTTTAAATTTTAATTTTTTTTTATTTTTTTTAATTTTCCAAACATTTCAAGAGGTTAAATTTTTTTTTTTTTTTGAAAAAACAATTTAAAATTTTATTTTTAAATTTTATTTTTTTTTTTTTTTCTTCAAACATCGAGAATCTTTGTAAAATAATAACAAATAAAATCCAAATAACCAATAATAATAAAAAAAAAAAAATAAAGATATAAATAATTATATATTTAATTTTTATTGTTTATATTTTTAAAAAAAAAAAAAAATTTTTTTAATTAAATAATTTTAATTTCTAAATAATAATAATAATTCCTTTTATTTTTTTTTAAAATAATTAATATTTTTCACTGACTTAATTTTTTTAAATCGCCAAAAAACGTAAGGAATTAATTTTTTTAAAATCAATGAAAATTACTTATTATGATAAAAAATTATTTTTTGTTTTTGTTCATGTGTGTTTGTGTGTTTGTACAATTACTTTCAATTCTTTTAATTTTTTTTATTATTTTATTATTATTATTTTTTTTTTTTTTTATTATTATTATTATTATTATTATAGTATTTTAAAGAAAATCACACACACACATTTCGCCCACAAAACTAAAAATGTTTTTTCACTCTTTATTCCTTTAATGGAGTTAATCACATGAATCATACATATTTAGGATACTGATTTAATAAAAATAATAAAAATAAAATAAAAATAATTTTTTTTTTTAGTGTGTTTGTGTGTTAATGTGCTTTTTGTGTGTTTAAATTTAGGATCAAAAGTATTTTTTTTTTTTTTTTTTTTTTTTTTTTCACAAAGTGTGTTTTTTTTATCAAAATTAATTACGATAATCGAAATAATTCCTCTGTGTTTTTTTTTCTATTTTTATTTTATTATTATTATTATTATTATTTTTATTTTATTATTATTTAATTTTTTAATTTTTAATTTTTATTATTTTTTTTTTTTATTTTTATTTTTTTTATATTAAAAAATTATTCTTTTCATTACATTATCCATTTTGTAATTTATTTTTTTTTTATAAAAAAAATTTAAAATTTTATTTGTAATACGTACAAAAAAGTAAAATTTTATCAATATTATTAATTATATATTAAAAAAATAAAAAGTAATTAGAAAGTAAAAAAATTAAATCTTTTAATTAATTATTCTTCTTTTTTCATTTATTTTTTTTATTTCATTCATTCATTTTTTTTTTTTTATTATTATTTTTAATTTTTTTATTTTTTATTTTTATATTTTTTTTTTATCTCTATTTTTTTTTTTTATTAATTTTATTTTCCCTTTTCTAAGCACTTTCATTTAAATTTTTGTCATTGTTTTTTTTTAAAAATATCCAAAAATAAAAATTTATATTAGAAAATAAAAAAAAAAGTAATCAAAAAAAAGTAAATAGTTTTTTTTTTTATCATTGCAAGTTTTTTTTTTATTTATTTTTAATTTTTTTTTTTTTTTTTTAATATTATATATAAAAGTATTTTTTTTATTTTTTTATTTTTTATTTTTATTTTGTGCTTATTGTAAATATACATCCCATTAATTTTTTTTTTTTTTTATTTTTTTTTTTTTAAATTTTTTATTGTAATCAATTTAGCAGTTTATTACAAAGAAAAAAACAATTGGAAAATTCATATTTTATTATACACAATTATTTTTGTATGATTTTATTTATTTTATTTATTTTATTATATAGTCCGTTTATCTTGTGTTTTGTCTTTTGCATGACCCCTCTCTTTATTTCATTCTGTATTTTATTATTTTTAATTATTTATTTTATAAATAATTATTTAGTAAAAACAAGGCAACAAGCACATTACATAATTTACATTCGCAAATTTTCACTATTTTAATTATATGATTTATAAAGATAATGCAACCAAAACACAAAATAATACTACCACCCCTGGTACAATATATTTATATATATATTTTATATTTTATATATTTATATATGTATATGTTTTTTTTTATTTTTATTTTTTTTTTTTTTTTTATTATTAAATTTATAAAATAATAATTTTATTTGTTTAGTAATTTTGAAAGATATCCATAACTATTCTGTAATCTAAATAAATAACGCACCCCCCAATTATTTGTATAAAAACACCACACCCCACACTCATAACCCACAATACGTTATTTAATATACTATAGTTGGAATTAACTATTCACTCAAAAAAAAAAAGAAAAGAAAAAAAAAAAATCCTTTCAACACACTTTCACACACCCATTATGTTATTTTTTATTTTTATAATTATTTATGTTTTTGGTTAACTAACGACACAAAAAATTCAAATGTTGTGCTCATACTTTTAAAAGTATGGTAATCGCATTGAATTATAGTGTGTTTATTTGAGTAATTTTTTTATTTATATTTTTTTAATTTTTTTTTTTTTTTTTTAACATGTAACATTAAAAAAAAAAAAATAATAATAATAATAAAATAATAAAATAAAAAAAAAAAAAAAAAAAAAAAAAAAAAAAAAAAATTAAAAAAAAAAAAAAAAAAAAAAAAAAACAATCAATTAAACTCTCAATAATTGGTATATTTGTTGGTTTTAAATGTATATATTAGCGTGTATTTATTTAAAAAATAATTAAAAAAAAATTAAAAAAAAATAATAATAATAAAAAAAAATAAAAAAATAAAAAAAAAATAAAACACCCCAACTATATTATAATAAATAAAATATTTATATCTATTTATCCATTTAATACTCTATATTTTTTTTAATTTTATTTTATTTTATTTTTTTATTATTACTTTAAAATTATTTTATTTTATTTTTAACTGTATTCCATAAAAAAAAAAAAAAAAAAAAAAAAAAAAAAAAAAAAGTATAGTTATCTAAAAAAATAATTAAACAATTTAATAATCTTTTTAAAATATTAGTAGCATTTCGTATTTTTTTTTTTTGTGTGTCTTTTAATATTTTTATGGTGTGTGTTTCTGCAATAATAAATATTAAACCCACCAAAAAAAAAAAAAAAAAGAAAAAAATAAAAAAAATATTACATACATAATATAATAGTTTTAAAAAAAAAAAAAAAAAAAAGGGAAAAAAAAATAGCCGTTTTTCTCTTCTTCATCCACCATTATTTTAAAAATTTTAAAATTTTTTTTTTTATATCTTTAAAATATATACGAATTTGATAAAAAATAAAATAATTTATTCTATTTTTTTTATAATAAACAAAACTTGCACTAAAAAAGGATTTATTGTTTTATGTTTTTTTTTTTTATTTTTTTATTTTTTATTTTTTTTTTTGGTTAACTTTTTTTTTTTTTTTTTATTTTTTTATTTCTCCTCCTCCATCCTCAATAAATTATTTAAAAAAAAAAAAAAAAAAAAAACCCCAATACTAATATTTATTCTTTTTAATATTTAGATTAAATTAATTAAACTTTTAATAATTAACAAATAAAACAAAATATATTTATATAAACGTGTAATAATAAAAATTTAAAAATAACTAATAATAATAATAATAATAATAATAATAGTAATAATAATAATAATTATAATAATTATATATATTTTTTAAAAAATAATAATAATAAAAAACAATAATAATAATAATAATAATAAATTAAAAATAGCTACCAATAAAATTATTAATAATAATAATAATTTAAATAAGATGAAAGATTCAATTATTATTCCAACAGTAAATTTAGCCAATTTGGCAAATAATATTAGTAAATCACCATCTTCATCTAATCCATGTTCTCCACATACAAAGATATTGGTTTCAACACCATATGAATATGATGGATGTATGCTTTGTGTTAATGGTACACCAAGTTGTCTCCAAAAGAGAAGAGCCACTTGGACATTGAAATTACGTGTTGCCCTCTATTGTCTTAGTGTATTACATCCAGAGAAGAAATATTTCAACCTCAAAAAAGATATCTACACCTATGTAGACTCGCATTGGGATCATCTTTCAATTAATACTGCCAAATCAGATCGTTGGAGAAAACAAGTTCAAGATTCTCTTAGTCATTGTCGTCATTTCGAATCTGGTTGGGATGCTATGGGTTGTAATGGTCATTGGAGATTAATTCAACCATTAAATCCATGGTCATTACCACCAGATAAGGAAAACTCAATCTACGATGATGAAGAGGCAAACATAAATGCTAGTGGTGGTACTCCTACCATTGTCTCAAACAATAACATTTGCCTAACTCCTGAAGCTGGTCTATCACCACGTACTACCAAGTCACCAAGAGAGGATCCATTATATAGAAATTTCCCAAAAAGAAAAACTTCATTTGTACAAACTCAACCATCACCACAACAACCTGTAAATAATAATAATAATAATAATAACAATAATAATAATAATAACAGCAATAATAATAATAATAATAATAATAATAATAATAATGATGAAGAAGGTGATATAAATAGAAAAAGAAAAGCTCATGATGAAGAACGTTTTACTGAAGAGGAATTGTTATTATTAAAGTATTCTCCAATGATTTTCTCTGATACACCATCACCAAAATGTAGAACTCCAAGAGGTAACAATCCAGCATCAATGACAACTAGCCAATCAAATGTTGTAAATTCTTCATTGACTACCAGTCCTTCCATCGTTGGTAATTCCCCATTGTTAACTGCAAGTGGTGTACATTTTTCATTATCAAACTTTAATAACAATTTAACTTTGAATGGACCTTCAATTAATACACCACCACAACATTCAACTTCACATATTACCATTTTAGATGGTGGTAACAATCATTCAAACAACAACAACAATAATGGTGGTACAATCTCGCCACCACCTCCAAACTATCATTCATCATCAAGTCCATCCTTGTTATCTGCTAATCATCATTCAACAATTGGTAATGGTTCATCACCACCAATTCCATCCAATCCATTCTCACCATGGAAGAGTGCTAGTGGCAACAACAACAACAATAACAACAGCAATAATAATAGTAATAATAATAGTACTTCTCCATCTGCAAGCTCTTCAAAGAGTCCATTATTATTCAGTGGTTCAGATGATCCTTTCAAGATATCTCCACTTCCAAATCCATTTGGTGGAAATAATTATAAAGTTAATTCTCAAACCAATCCAGGTTTCTCAATTACAAATAATAGTAGCGTTAAAGTTCCATCAGAATTGTTAAAATCTTCAATTCATAATCATCATTTACAAGTTCAACAACAACATTTCTTAAATCATCATCAACAACATAATAATAATAACCAACAAGCGCAACAACATATAAATAATAATAATAATAATAATAACACCAATAATAATAATAGCGATGAAGATGTTGTTGAAAATAATAGTGGTAATCCACCACCATCACCAAATAGTGCCAAACTCACTAAAATCCAACAACAAAATTTAATCTTAAATTGTACATATTAAATATAATTTTATAAACAAAGAATAATTTGTTAATTACTTAAAAAGGATATATAAATAATGTGCGATTACCTTTTTAATAATATAATATCTTATTTTTAATTATAAATAATATCATTTTTTAATCAACATATCTGGAATCCAATTTTCGTTTTCAAAAAAAAAAAAAAAAAAAAGAAAAGAAACTTGTAAATAATTTTGTAAAATAGAAAAAAAAAAAAATATTTAACGCGAATAATTTATATAAATATATACTAGTATAATTAAAAAAAAAAAAAAAAAAAAAGAATAGTAATTAAACAAAGATAAATCTCACCAACAAAAAAAAAAAAAAAAAAAAAAATTCAAACATTATATATCAATACCTTTAATATCATTATAAATAATTGTACAATCAACACCTATAGATTTAAATTAAATCTATTTCAAACGTGTTTTATATCATAAAAAAAAAAAAAAAAAAAAAAAAAAAAAAATAATAATAATAAAAAAAAAAAATAAACATTAATACATATAAAAAAAATTATTAATTTCTTTTAATTATTGGACAATTGAGGTGTTAAATATATAAATAAAAAAATTTTTTTTGCCTATTCTCTTTTTTTATTTTTTTTTTATTCAGATTTTGATTTTGATTTTGTTGAAGATTTTCTATTAACATATGTTTGAATATAGAAATTAATGAATAAAATTAAAAATATTAAATTGTTTACCATTGTGAAACCAAATGCACCCCAACCTTTACATGAATGATTAAATTTACCAGTGGTTTGATTTAAAGAAATATCTTGTAAGAGGAATGGAATTGCTAATACGAATGACATTGAAAATTGGAATAATTGACCACTTGTAAGATATGATTTCCACCAAATTCTAACTGATGGATTAATTGATGTTCTAAAATAATAGTAATACATAAATACATGAACTAATGTATTGGCAAACATACCAACACTTGCATATGCAACTCCTGGTAACCATGTCCAAACAATTAAAACAACAATTGCATGATGCCAAATATGTAAGAAAATTAATTCTCTCTAAACAAATAAAATAAATAAATGTTAGAAATATATTTTAGTGTTTGAATTATTTTAAAATATTTAATAATAATAATAATAATAATTTACTCTTTTTAAAACAATAATTAAAGTATCAATAAATTCATAAAATTTACTGATAAAATATAAATAATGCCAGTAAAATATTCTTCCAGTTAATGGATTTGACTCTGGTGAACAGAATAATGCGTTTATACCATGTTCTGATGAAGTGAATAAAAGTAAAAGATCATATGATAAACCTGCGCACATAACAAATGACCAAACACATAAAATTAAATTATGAATACCTGATATCATACCAAGTCTCCATCCTTTTATATTTAAAACATTAAATAAAACCTAAATTTTTTAAATAGAAAAAAAAAAAAAAAAAAAACTATTAATAAAAGTGTTTTTTTTTTAAATTTAAAAAAACAAAGGGTTAAAAAAAAAAAAAAAAAAAATTCCAAAAATATCTTTTTTTTTTTTTTGCGTATCTAAAAAATTCGGGATTACTTACTTTAATTGATAAAACAGTTAAAAGATAAAGGAAAATAGACATAAAGATGAAATTTTTATTTGTGAATGGTGTAACACCCTCGATAAATTTGAAATCTTTTGATGGGATTAATTGACTCCAATCCCATTTACTGTAATCGACTTCAAATAAACTTTGAAAAGTATATTCTGATGGTAATAATTTCATCATAAAATCAATTGGAACCAAGTCCAAATAATTTGGAGAAACTGAAGTTGACTGCATTTTTTTAAAGTATTATATAAAATAATTATTTTTAATCATATATATATATATATATATATATATATAAAAAAAAAAAAAAAAAAAAAATGAAAAATTAGTAAAAGGTTTTTTTTTTAAAAAAAATAAAAATAAAAATAAAAAAAAAAATAAAAATAAAAAAATGAAAATGTTAAAAAATGAAAAAAAATAAAAAAAAAATAGAAAAAAAAAATAATCACAAGGTGTTTTAAAAAAATAATTACCATTCTGTTTAAATTTTTTATTTATTTTGATCTATAACTTTTTATAATAATAAAAAAAATAAAAACAAAAAAAAAAAGAAAATGATATTTTATGTAAAATATATGTATATATAAAATATTTATATTAAAAGGTAATAGTACAAAGGTATAATGGTTATGAAAAAAAAAAAAAAAAAAATTACCAGGGCTATTCAAAAAAATGAAAATAAAAGAAAAAAGTAAAAAAAAAAATAAAAAAATAAAATAAAATATTTATGTCGACATCTTGAATATCAATATCAAATTTTATTAATTTTTTTAATTTTTTTTTTTTTAATTTTTTTAAATCAATCGGAAAAGATATTTTTAAAACTTTTTTTTTTTTTTTCTATAAAATTTGCAGCTAATTTTGAAATAATTTAAAAATAACAATTATTTCCATTTTTTTTTTTTTTTTTTTTTTTTTTTAACAAATTTTGGTCCCACCAAACAAACCCTCGATCAAAAAAAAAGATTTTTATGATAATGATTGAAATTTAAATTTTTTATTATAAAAATTTTGTTGAAAGTATGGATTTCAACCAATTATTTTTGTTTTTTTATTTCCCAAAAAAAAAAAAAAAAATATCTGAACAACTTAATATTCAAAGAAAAAAAAAAAAAGAAAAAAAAAAATAGATATTTAAATTTATTTTACTTTTTTATTAGTCCATCACTATTGTTATTAATAATATTATTATTATTATAATCATTATTATTTATATTAATACTTGTACTATTATTAATATTTAAATTACTACTACTTATACTATTTACAAGATTATTGGTACTGCTACTGCTACAAAGACTAGTAGTACTTACTACACTACTAGTGCTATTATTTAATATTATTTCACCAGATTCACTAATTTTTGGACTACCACTACTACTACTACTACTTCTAATATTTGAAGAGGAGGCAGCACGAGATATTAGCCAATGTCTTAGACCACCATGTTTTGAAGAATGGTGCCAACAAACACCAATTATAATTATTAAAAGACATGCACCAATACATCCAAATACAATTCCCATTAATCTTGGAATATTTTTCTCTCTCATTGTAAATGGAGAACCATTATTATTATTATTATTATTTTGAGAATTTATACCTTTATAATTTGTTCCAATAATTGGATCACCATTATATGATGTCAACATTGCAAATGATGTAAAATGATCAGTATAACCAACCATCATTGAATTTTCAATTGTAACATTTGAAACTTTTTCCCATTTACCACTTGTTTCATTTATAAATCCAAAACACATAAAATTAATATCCTTTATTTTTTTTTTATTATATAATAATTATTATTAATATTAATATTAAATTGTTTTAATAAAAATAATATTATATAATTAAAAAATAAACTTACAAATGCAGGATTATTAATTAAATTAAATTCAAATCTAATTTTTTTTTTAAAATTTTTTAATAAAGTACCATTATAAGAAGCAGTTATATTAATGATTGGTGATAATAATGCTAATTGGTAATTATAATTATCAGGCCAACTTTCCTCACCTTTAATTAATTCAACTGAAGAGTCGGCTACAGGTTGAATTTTCAATAATGTATTACTTGGTATTGTTTCAGATTCAATATAAATATCCAATATTTTAATATGTTTTGAATTATAATCCAATGGTTGTTCATAACTATTAACTGTTACTTTTGTATCTTTTTTACCATTAATTAAATTTCTAGATAATGTAATTGGTTTATAATAAAATGGTGGCTAAAATATAAAATTAATAAAAAATTAAAATTAGTTTAGTTTATATATAAATTATTATACTGTGTGAATATATACTTACATATGGACAAGGTGATTGACAAGATCCATCAAAACATTTCATATGACCATTTAAACATTTTTGACATTGTGATGCAAATTTTGAACAAACACCAGTTGGACATTGAAATGGAATATCAATTGGACAACCATCATATTGATTACATGGTGCACATTGACCATTTGGGCAAATACCAAGTGTACAATTTAAAGTTAATGATTGACATAAACCTAATGATTGACTACATGATCCATCTGGACATCTAACTGGTGTATCGTATGGACATCTTGTAGTAATATCATTTAATTGACCAACACAATTTGGTGAATCATCCATACATGCACCATTTGGACAAATACTACCAACACAAACCATAATTTGAGTTGGTAATGTATTATAATCTGATTCTGATTCTGAAAATTGTTCTCCCCCCTCATCCTCCTCCTCATCTTCATTTATTAAGTTTAAATTATTTATTGTTGGTTTTGGAGTTGGGTCTGGTTTCTTTTTTAAAATTGTTGTTTTTGGTATTCTTGATAATAATGTATTTTGTGGTGGTGCTATACTATTACTTGAATCACTTTTATCATTTACAATTTCATTAATTGGTTCAGGGGAAAATGTTGGTGATGCTGTTTTTAATGGTATTGTCGATATTGATGTTGTTGTTGTTGTAGTTGTAGTTGTAAAAGATGGAATAATACTATTTGATATTGTGGATGATGATGTTGAAGATGTTGATGAAGATGTTGAAGATGTTGAAGATGTTGAAGATGTTGAAGATGTTGAAGATGTTGAAGATGTTGTCAAATCTGATTTTTGACTTGATGGTGTTGCTAGAATTGGTGAAGAAATTAAACCACCTGTTGTTAGATCATTATTTAATAAGCCATTTGTTGCTTTATTATTATTATTATTTTTATTATTATTATTATTATTATTATTATTATTATTATTATTATTATTATTATTATTATTATTATTTTTATTTTTATTATTATTATTATTATTATTATTTATTGGGAATAAATTTCCACCAATTGGTGTTGATAATAGTGAACTATCTATTGCTGGACTTGTAATACTTGATGATTTTGATCGTGGCCCCCCCATTGATAATGATGATCCCATTAATCCACTTGTTACTCCACCTCCACCTTGAAGTCCTGGTAATTGTGCGAAAACAATACCATTTATATTATATATGTTATTATTATTGTTGTTGTTACCAAAAAATAAAGATAAAATTACCAACAAAAATATTTTTTTTATTATTTTTATTATCATTTTATTGTTTTTTGTTTTAGATTTTTATTTTATATATATATATAATCGATTATTTTTTTTTTTTTTTTTTTTTTTTTTTATTTGGAAAAAAAAAAATATATATAATAAAATAAAATAAAATAAATAAATAATTAAATAATTTGAAAAAAAAAAAGAAAAAAAAAAAGGAAACCCTAAACTTTTTTTTTAGTTTATAGGTTTAAATTTATTGGTAATATAATTTAAAAAAAAAAAAAAAAAAAAAAAAAAAAATTGATTAACTGTATTGTGATTGAATTTTTTTTTTTTTTTTTTTTAATTTAGGTCTGTTACATTTAGTGTGATTGTGTTTATTAAAATTACTCTTTAATGTGATTATTGATGATTAATATTTTTATTTTTATTATTATTATTTTTATTATTATAAAAAATAAATAGTATATATTTATAGTGTGCTAAAACAATATAATATAAAATAATTGTGTATTTTTTTTAAAAAAAAAAAGAAAAATCTATTTGTCAAATCAAAAATTAAATAAAAAAATTTTTTTATATATAAAAAAAAAAATAATCAATTTTAAAATTTAATTAATTTAAATTAGAGAGTGTGTGTGTTTATGTATAATTTTGTATATATTTGTATATATATTTTCATTTGTTTTGTTTTTTTTATAAAAATAAAATATAAGAATAAAAAAAAATTAAAACAATCACACAGTTATATATATAAAAGAATATAAAATTAATTTTTATTTTTTAGTGTAAATATTATGATTAAAAAAGAAAAAAAAAAAAAAAAAATCAAAAAAGAATGATTTTTTTTATCACATAAAAGTACAAAAGTATGTATGCTAATACAATATTAGGGTGTTAAATATATATAAAAAGATACAAATAAATAAAATTTTTTATTTATTTTTTTTTTTTTTATTTTATTTTATTTTTTTTTTTTTTTTTTTAAATCTAATATACACAAACAAATAATAAACACCACACCCTTGCAATTAAAATAAAATTCCAAATTTTAATGGTATTAACATATACAGGAACACTTTTGTTTTTTTTTATATTTTTTGCTGTCGACCAATCAATTAATAGATTTATTATTTTTTTTTAAAAAAAAAAAAAATAATGGGAAAGGCATTAAAAAAAAAAAAAAACTTCCAACATATTTAACTCTTTCTGTATCCCTTTCTACGTATTATTCTTTAAATACATTTATAAATAATAAATAAATAAAAATTAAAAAAATTAAAAATAAAAAAAAAAAATAAAAAAATAAAAAAACAGTAATAATATTTTTTTTTTTTCAAATCATTGAAATAGTATTATTTTTATTTAACTCTTTAATTTTATTATTTTATTGATTTTATTTTATAAACATATTTTTTTGATGTGGCAACAATTCTTTAAATCTTGAAAATAATTTTTTTTTTTTTTTTTTTTATTTTTATATTTTTTTTTTTTTTTTATTTGATTGCATTTGTTTGAAAAACTTTTTTTTTTACCACTTAAAAAAAATAAAATAAAATAAAATAAAGATAAACAAAATAAAATCAACATCCAAGCATAAAATTTTAACATCACTTGCTTCTCTATGTTTTATTCTCCCCAAGTATCGTTCTCTATTCCATTCTAAAAATGATTTATGACTTTTAATACTATTTGGACTATTAAAATTATTACTACTATTATCATTATTAGTATATATTATTTAAAAAAAAAGATATATTTAAATTGAAAACACCATTATTATATATTCTTTATTGAATTCTCCATGATTTATGTGTTTTTATTGTTTTTATTAAAGTATGATTATTTTGTTATTTTATTTTATTTTTTTTTAAAAAAAAAATAACTTTTAAAATTCCAAATAATATTAAAAACATATATAGAGTTCAATTATGAATATAATGATAGCTTTATCAACCTAAATTTGATTATTAAATTAATAAAAAAATGTTTCATATTTATTTGTTTTAGTAAATCCTACTCTTCATTTGTAAATATTATAAATTCTCGATTACCAATCTTGATTAAAATAAAATTATTATTTTTGACGAAAATGGAACATCAACAGAATATTCATTCCCAAAAAAAAAAAAAAATAAATAAATAAAAATAAAAAATAAAATTAAAAATAAAAAAATAAAAATTTGAGGTGTTTTTAATTTTTCAAAAAAAAAAAAAAAAAAAAAAAAAAAAAAATTGAATTGGTTCAAATTTTTTTTTTTTTTTTTTAATTTGTTTTTATTTAATACACATATTGGTGTAATTTAAATATTTGTATAATATAGCTTTTAAAAATTTAATAATTATAACAATAATAATAATAATAATAATAATTAAATAACAATAAAAAAATAAAATAAAAAAATAAAATAAAAAAACCAACGAATAATAATAATATACATATTTATATAAAAACAGTAAAAAGAAAATGGTGTTTAAAGATAGAACATCAGAATTTGGTAATTTAGCAGAAACTTTAAGAAGGAAACAAGAACAAAATGGAACAATATCACATAAAGGGAAAAAACAACATTCTCAAAAATCACAATTCTCATATGCAGCAGCGGAAATAAGTAAAGGTGTTTTTGAAACCTCTGAGAAATTAATAAAATTAACAAATAGTAAATAATTAAATAAATACCTAAATATTTAAATACATACATTTCATATATATATATATATATATATATATATAAATTTCATAATTTAAGGAACTAACATCTATCTATCTAATATATTGAAATGTAGTGGCAAAAAATACAAAATTATTTATGGATTCATCAGCACAAATTGAAGAATTAACATTTATTATAAAACAAGATATTCAAAAATTAAATAAAGATTTATCATCACTTGATCAATATGTAAAATCATCAAGACAACCAAACAAACAAACTGGTGATCATTCAGAGACTATAGTTGGATTTTTAAATTTAAAATTATCAAATGCGACAAAAGATTTTAAAGATATTTTAGAAGTTAGAACAGAGGTATATATTAGATATAGATTTAGATTTAGATTTAGTTATATATATTAATCTATATAAATATTATTATTTATAGAGTTTAAAACAACAACAAGAGAAAAAAGATAGTTTTTCAGGTTATTCAAATACATTTTCATCACCACCAGGTTCATCACACGAACATCCATCAGGAAATAATAGTAATGTTTCTTCTTCTTCTTCTAAAAGTGATATTAGGCACCGTAACACAACAAACAGAGATGGTTAGTGAGAGAGTTTATTAATAATTATTAATTATTGTTTTTGTTATTTTTGTTTATTATTATTGTTGTTGTGTACCTCTACATCCCCTTCCCTCTCTGTCTATCCAATTATCAAAATATCAAAATATCAATATATCAATATCAATATATCAAATTCGTTCATATAACCATCTTGTGTTTGTTGTGTTATTGTGCTTCTTTTTTTTTTTTTTTTTTTTTTTTTAACTTTACAATTTTAAAACTAACTTTTTTTTATTATTTTTATTTATTTTTATTTATTTTAGATTCAGCATTATATAAATATGAAATGGAGGATGATGATAATTCAAATGAACATTCAATTTTAATGCCACAAGAATTAATGATGCATACAACAGATTATTCATCAAGTCGTTTAAGAGCAGCAGAGAATATATCATCGACCATTAATCAATTAGAAGGTATTTTCACACAATTAGCAAATTTGGTATCGATGCAAGGTGAAGTCATTGAAAGAATTGATTCAAATATGGATGATTCTTTAGCAAACATTTCAAGAGGTCACGATTCTTTAATTCAAACACTTTTAAATGTATCTTCAAATAGAAGTTTAATTTTAAAAATATTTTTAGTTTTAATTGTATTTATTGTAATATTTGTTGTTTTCTTTGCTTAAAAAAAAAAAATTAATTTAAAAAAAATAATAAATAATAAGTTTTACAAAAAAAAAAAAATAAAAAAAAAAATAAAAAAAATAAAGAAAAGTTTATTCATTTAATATTTCTATTTTTTTATTTTTATTTTTATTATTTATTTTGGTAATGTTCCAGATGATAATAATGTATGAATTAAAATACCAGAAGTTACAGAAACATTTAAAGAATCAATTTTATAATTACCACCAACGATTTTTATAGTTTTATTACAAATTTCTAAAACTGAAGGTTTTAAACCAAAACCTTCATTACCAAGTATGAGGATTGTTGGTTGATCTAATTTAATTTGATTAATATCAAGACATGGTTGGTTTTCATTCAAGTCATCTAAAGATGTACCAACTACATTCCAACCATTTCTTTGACTTGATTTTAAGAAACCTTCAATTGACTCTGTACGATTAATTACAAAACTTTCACATGCCCCAGAACTTGATTTTGAAGCTGCCGGTGTTATAGGACTTGAATTCTTATTTGAAATTACCACACCATCGATATTAAAGAAACTACAATTTCTAATTATTGCACCTACATTTTGTGGATCCCATAATTCGTCCAATACTAACCATAATGGATATTTATCATTGTTAATCTTATTACCACCACCACCACCACCACCACCACCACCACCATTCATTCTTTTATTCACTCTTTCATTTATATCGAATTTCTCTAAAAAGTCGATATTTAATAAAGTCAATGGTGATGCATCTAAAATTATACCTTGATGTGGTCTACCCTTCGAAAATGAATCCAAAGTACCCTTATTAACTGATCTAACTGGTATTTTAAGTTTAAATGAATTTTTAACAATTTCTTTTAATGCTACTAAATTCTTTCTATCATTGTATCTATTAAATGTTGTTTTTTTAATATTATTATTATTATTATTATCCTCTTCTTCTTCTTGTACTTTTTCTTCTTCTTGTTCTTCCTCATATTCATTTTGTTCTTGTTCATCATGTTGATTTGAATATTGTTCATCTTGATTTTCATCCTCTATTTGGTTTGTTTCTCTACCATAGTTATGATCAAAATCAGAAATATATTCTCTTTTTGAATTTTCAATATTTTTAATATCAATACCCAATTCTTTTAATTTTGGTAATAATGTACCACAAACATATAATGCATTAAATGTTCTATTTCCAGATGACAATGCAACCCAAACTGGATTTATACCATAAACTGCTTGTTCATGTAAATCAAAAATTCTAATCTCTGGTTTATTTGAAATATATTTTGAACTATCAAAATCATTTTTATAATATTCAGTTCTTCTATTATTATTATTATTATTTCTAAAATTATTATCATTACTATTATTATTATTTCTATTACTATTATTATTATTATTATTTCTATTATTATTATTATTTCTATTATTGCTGAAATTATTATTATTTCTATTATTACTATTATTATTATTATTATTATTATTACTATTATTATTACTATTATTATTATTATTATAATGAGATTCTTTTTTTGAATAAATTAAATCATTTTTAAAAACTTTTCTACCACCTCTCAAAACTTTACCATTAAATACTGGTTTTTTAAATAATGGATAATCTTCTTGATTACTCGAAAAATATCTTATTCCATTTATTATATTTATTGGGTTAATAATATTTGTTGTTGTTGTTGCTGGTTTTGGTGATGATAGGATTTTAAAAATTGAAATCATTGTAATTTACTTATTTAAAAAATAAAATTAAAATGAAATATTTTTTGAAAAAAAAAAAAAAAAAAACTATTCGGTTTTTTTTTTTTTTTTTTAAATTATTATTTTAATTTATTTTTGTAAAAAGCTAAAAAGCTCAACCAATTTTTTTTATTTTTTTGTTTATTTATTTGTTTCATTTCTAAAAATGATTAAAATTGAATGAGTTTGTTTTTTTTTATTTTTATTTTTTATTTTTTTATTTTTAAACACTTTTCGAAAAATTAATATTCGTCATCTTATTTATTTTTTTTCTATTTTTTTTCTCTTTTTTTTTTTTTTTATAATTATAATTTTTTTATTTAATTTCCAAAAACACGAGATAATGTAAAAGAAAATTCATTATTATAAATCCACCCCAAAACCAAATTATAATTTTTTTTTTTTTTTTTTTTGGTAAATTATGTTGTTATATATATCTGAAAATTTTAATTTTAATTTCAAATCCAAAAAAAAAATTAAAAAAATTAAAAATTGATATTTTCAAAAAAAAAATAAAAATTAATTTTTTTTTATTTTTTTTTTTTTATTTCTTTCTAATCCCCACACATCTATTTTTTTTTTTTTTTTTTTGGTTACATTTTTTTATTTAAAATTTTTTTTTTTTTTATTTTTCATTACATTAAAAAACTTCTTACTTGGACACCCCTTTTATATATATAAATAAAAACTTCTAAATATAAATCCCATCTATAAATTAAAGTGTGTTTTTTTATTTTTTTTTTTATATTTTCTAATTTTTATAATTTAAATAATAATAATAATTAAAAATAATAATAATTAAAAATAAACAAAAACAAATAAATAAATTATAGTTAAAAAAAAAAAAAAAAAAAAAAAAAATGGAATCAACAATTAGAAGAATTCAAATTAATACACTACATTTATTATCAAATAATGATTGTTTATCAGAGATTGATCCACAATATATGGAAATTAAACAATCATTCGATGCCAATTTATTAAATAAATATTTATTTCCATATGAACTAGAATTAAAAGAATCTTTATCAACTTTTTGGAATAATGAAAATTTTTTATTACAACCATCTTTTGGTCTTTCACTTGAACAAGATAGAGAATTAACATTTAACCAATTTAAAAAATTAATGGAATTAGCAACAAAACATTTTGGTTTAATTGATTTAGAAAGGTAAATTTTTTAATATTAATTTTTTTTTTTTTTAAAAGAGAGAGTAAAAAAAACAAACCTCTCAACACCTTCACCAAACACCACCTTTTTTTTTTTATTTTTTTCATTTTTTTTTTTTTGATGGTATCAACACCAATTCTCCCAGTTATCATTTTTTTTTCCAAAAAATTTGCAGTTTACTGATTTTCAAAATAAAATAAAATATCTTTTTTTTTTTTTTTTAAATTTTTTTTTTTTTTTTCCCAATCAATATTTGCAGAAATCCCAAAAAAATTGCAGTTTTCACACAAGGTTATAGATTCCAAAACCCAAGTGTTACAACTTTAATGGGCGTGCACTTTTCATTATTTGGTGCATCAATTGTATTTTTAGGATCAGAAGAACAAAGAAAGAAATATACTGAAAGTAAGTAATTTTTTCAATTATTATTTATTTATTTATTTATTTATTGTTTTTTTAAAAAAAAAAAAAAAAAAAAAAAAAAAAAAAAAAAAAAAAAAAATATATATATATAGAGGTAGAAAAATTAGAAATTATTGGATGTTTTTCATTAACAGAATTAGGACATGGATCAAATGTACAATCAATTGAAACTATTGCAGAATATGATCATGATAAAGAAGAATTTATTATAAATTCACCAACTATTACAAGTCAAAAATATTTTATCGGTGGATCAGCAAAGAATGCAACACATACAATTATTATGGCACAATTAAAAGTTAGTGGTAAGATGGAAGGAGTTCATGCATTTGTTGCAAGAATTAGAAATGATGATGGTAGTCTAGTGAAGGGTGTTGATATTAGAGATTGTGGTGTAAAGATGGCTTTGAATGGTGTTGATAATGGTAGAATCATGTTTAAAGATTTACATATACCAAGAGACCAATTATTGAATAGATTTGGTGGAGTTAACAAAGCAGGCATTTACACATCACCAATTAATCCTGCAAATAAACGTTTTGCCAATACCATTGGTGCATTGGTACTTGGTCGTTACATTGTTTCAATTGGGTCAGTTGCATTTAATTCAGTTGGCTTGACCACGGCAATTAGATATTCATTCTCTAGAAAACAATTCCAAGGTTCAGATCCAAAATTCGAGAAACAATTAATATCCTATTCCTCGCATAGAAAACGTTTAATTCCACATTTGGCAAACACCTACGCCACCCATTTCTCAAATAATTATCTATTGGATTTATTGTCTGAAAAAGAGAAAAAGGAGAAGGAAATTCATATTTTAGCATCGGCTTTAAAGGCTTATAGTTCTTGGTCAACTCGTGATTGTCTTCAAGAGTGTAGAGAGGCTTGTGGTGGTCAAGGGTTCTTGAGTGAGAATTTAATTGGTAATTTCAAATCAGAGACTGAAATCTATACAACTTTCGAAGGTGATAATATACTATTATATCAACAAGTTGCCAAATTCATGTTATCCGAATCTAGAAAGAATCCACCAACAGATTATCAACAACCTTCAAATGAACAAAAACAAAGAACTGATAGAAATTACATTAGATCTTTCGATTTCTTATTGGAAGCTTTAAATTCAAGATTAAATCAAACCATTCAATATGTAACTGAGAAATTAAGTGATTCCGTCTCTGAAGGTTCTGCAATTATGGACGCTTGGAATGATAATGGTACCTATATCGTTCGTTTAGGTGTTGCTTATACTGAAAAAACTATCCTCGATAAATTCATTGCCGCTGTTAACAATTATCCTGATGAAAACACTAGAAATGCTCTCAAACTTTTAGTTTCACTCTATGTATTAAATATTATAGATCGTGATAATTGGTTCTTAAAATATCAATTCATCTCACCTCAACAATCTGAATCAATTTCAATTCAAATCTTAGAACTTTGTAAAGAAATTGTTCCTTATTCAATATCTTTAACTGATGCTTTAGGTTTTGATCATCAAAGATTAGGTCCAATTGCTGGTGATTGGATTTCAAGAAATAAATTTTAAAAAATAAAATAAAATAAAATAAACAATTTAAATATATATATTATAAAAACACTTTTTTTTTTTTTTTTTATATTTATTAATTTTTAAAATGTATTATTAGTATAATAATATTTTAATTAAAAGACCAAGAAGGAATGGTACAATTAAATTTGGTAATATTTGATTTGAATTTGAATCTTCACTTTGGGAATTTTTATTAATACCACCTGGTAGATTTGGTTCAGAGTTATTATTGTTGTTTGAGGAAGTAGATTTATCAGATGTTGATGAATCATTACTTTCACTACTTTGTAATTCTGAATTGGTTGAACTATTACCAATTAAAGTAGATGAACTACTTGAGTTTTCATTAGAATTTGGTGTTTCAGTTGGTGTTTCAGTTGGTGTTGGGGTAGAAGTTTGAGTTTGAGTTTGAGTTGGGCTAGGAGTTTGAGTTGGGCTAGGAGTTTGAGTAGGAGTTTGAGTTGGGGCTTGAGTTTGAGTTGGGGTTGGGGTAGGGGTTGGAGTTTGAGTAACTGGTGGTTGAGTTGTTGTTTGAGATACTGTACCTTGAATATAATTTGATGACCATGCTGAACATGAACCTGATGAAGTTACAATTGATAATGAACCACTATCTGGATATCTGTAAACATTACCATTGGTTGTAGCAAATTCAAAAATATAAGAATCACACATAACATAACCATTTAAAAAAAAGGTATAAAAACCTTTATTAGTTGAACCAATTGCTAAATTTAAATCACCATATGCTCCAGAACTAAATACTACTCTTGCTGAAGATAAACTTTCACCTTTTTTATTATAATATGAAGCATGGAACATTGGTACTGATGCTGATGGCCAAAAACTATGAGATCCTGAATAGATTGGTGAGGTTTGTGGTTCACATGTTGCATCTTTGTAATCTTGACTCCAATAATATTTATAAGTTGATGATGGTGCATAATAAAAACCAACGCCTGCAGCGACCCATCTTGAAACCATCATATTTGATCTATGTCCATCATTATTACCATCGTTTACACAATATGGTGGGGTTTCACAAATTAAAGAATTTTGAGTTAGGACACCATTTGAAAAACCAGCTGATAAATTTTCACCCCAACCAGTCATACAGTTTGCATTGAATGCATTAAATCTTGCAGTGATTGAAGTACCATCACAATTTGAATGTGAGAAACAATTATTTACACCCATATCAGTTGAATGGTAACGTGCTTGAGAATTTAAAACAGAGTTATAATAAACTGGATTTGTAGCTGGATAAATATTATTAGCAAATACATTTCCCATATTATTATAACCAGTTGACATAAAATAATTTTTATATCCAACTGGATCAAAACGTACAGCATTCAATAAATTTAAACTTTCTCTTTCTTGCCAAATTGGTAATCCTAAAAAAAAAAAAAAAAAAAAAAATTAATAATCTAAAATTATTATTTTCTTTTTTTAAAAAATATTACTTACCATTACCATCACCTTCACCATATGAATGAACATTTATTATTAAGTTGCATAATAATATTATTGGTAAAAAAGATTTTTTATATAAATTCATTTTATTAAATTTTTATTATTATTTTTTAATTTTTTAATTTTTTTTTTAAAGTAATGATACAATAATTAATTTTACAAATGTAATGATACTAAAAAGTAATAAACATGGAATAAATAAATAAATAAATAAATAAATAAATTAATTAATAAATAAATAAATAAAATTGAAAAAACTAAAAAAAATTATTAAAATAAATAAAAATTAAATAGTAAATAAATAAATAATAAATAAAATTATTGGTTGATGAAGGGTAGATTGGATGATTAAAAAAAATAAAAAATAAAATAAACTATTATTTTGTTTAAAAACAAAAAAAAAAAAAAAAAAAATCCGTGCAAAATAAAAAAAATAAAATAAAAATAAATAAAAAATAAAGTTATTTGATCTGATTGGGATTTTTTATAAAAAAGAGGTAGTTAGGCCTAATCATATTTTTTTTTTTTAAAAATAATTTTAAGAAAAAGTTAGTTAGTAAAATAAAAGTTTGGTGAAAAAAAAAAAAAAAAAAAAAAAAATAATTTTGTGGAAAAAAAAAAAAAAAGAAGTTGGAAAATAAAAAAAATCTTGAAAATTATTTTTTACAGTTTCAAATAAATCATTCGCCTCTACTCAAAACAATACAAAGGTGGTAATTTAATCAGTTGAATTGAAAACTCGAGTTTTTTTTAAATCCAACTGATAAAATGATGGTCTAAATTTTTATTTTATTTTAAAAATTGATTATTATAAAAATGTTTTTTTTTTTTTTTTTCTTTACAATTTTTGGAATCCAATTTTAATTTTGATTTGATTTGTTTCAGTTTATTTATTATTTTTTTATTTTTATATTTATTTTTAATTTTTGACTATTTTCGTGTAGTTTCTCATTATTTTTAACCAACTCTTTTCCTAAACTCTGATTTTGACTATCAAAAAAAAAAAAAAAAAAAAAAAATGAAATAAATAAACAAATAAACTTTTTTTTTTTTTTTTTTTTTTTTTAATATTAAAATTAATTTATTTAACGACAACAACAATGCATACCAAAATAAGTAAGATGGTCATAAATACTATAACCAATAGTTGAATCGGCGCATGTTTGGTCTTCACCACTATCATCACAAGTTTTAAAAGTTGAATTTGTATTAAAGTAAACTTCAGTTGGGATATGATGATAATTTAAAACATTTTCAGGTGGTACATGTGGTACTAAATCTTGTTCATAAGTTACTCTTATTACATTTGGTTGAATTGAATTAAAGTATTCAGCAAATACAGAATCACCAACACGAGGTGACCCAAAATTATACATTGTTGAAGGAATTGAGTACCAACCTTGAATTTCGGCAATTGCCAATGTTGCCAATGCAGCACCTAAACTATGACCGGTTACTTTGATTTCATTGCATTGCTTACCACATTGCTTTAATGCTAAATCAATTGAACTCTTCACTTGTTCTCTAACACTTGACCAACTGTCATAAAAACCACTATGTACTTTTGCTGATGGGTATAATGGGTAAACAATTTGTAAAAATTGTAAATTTGTAATCCAACTTTGAATATCCATTGAACCTCTAAATGCAACAATTACCTCATTTCCAATATAGCCAACATATGCTTGAGTATCGGTTGTATCATTATAAATTGTATTTACAATTGTGAATGCTTCAACATCTGAATGTTTACATGTAGTACATGTCCAATTACTAATATCATCTATATCACAATATGTAACATATGAATAACTTAAAAATGTTTTTGCAGTAGTTTCTAAAAATGAAAAATCTGGTGGTGAATTTGAATATGATGATTTTACAATTTTAATTGATAATATTAAATTTAAAATAATAAAGAAATAAATATTTAAATATTTTTTCATCATTTTTTTTATTATTTATTTTTTTTTAAAAAAAAAATAAAAAAAATAGTAATTGTTTTAAAAGAAAATGGAATGAAAAAAAAAAAAAAAAAAAATCAGTTTTTGATCAGAAAAAAATACCCTGGTTAAAAAAAAAAAAAAATAAAAAAAAATAAAAAAAAAAATAAAAAAAAATAAAAACTTATTTTTAAAAATATCTTTTTATAGATTTTTTTTTTATTTTAGTTTAGGACATTATCGAATTTTCTTTCCATTTTATTTTCAATATTTTTTTCATTGAAAAAAAAAAAAAAGGTTTTTTAGATTTTATTTATTATTAAATTTAATTAAATTTATTAATTTGTAATTGTTACATCATAATTATTTAAAAAAAAAAAAAAAATAATTACATCATAATTATTTTTTAAAAAAAAAAAAATCAATAATTTCCCACCCAAACTATTCCGATGATTATTAAAAAGAATAATTTTAAAGAAATGTGGAAATCAAAAAAAAAAAAAAATAAATGATTTTGGTATTAGTAAAAAAAAAAAAAAATAAATATTCTTTAAATGAACTGGTGAAAAGAGAAATAAAATAATAAAAAAAAAATGAAAATAAAAGTAAAAGTAAAAAATAAAAATTGTTCTATTTCAAATTTTGTTTTTATTAGTAGTTTTTTATTTTTTCCATAATTTTTCTATTCACTTCACAAATAAAAAAAAAAAAAAAAAAAATAAAAATTAAAAAAAAAAAAAATAAAAAAAATAAAAAAAAATTCATTTTTTTAATTTCAAATTATTAATTTACAATAATAACAAAGATGACAAGCAATACAACTGAAATACCCTATCATTTTTTACCATATGTAAGAATTCAATATGATTGGCAATTGGCATATAAACAAGATTCAGATAATTGTTGGGTTGCATATCAAAAAGGTAATTTAATATATATTTCAATATATATTTTCTTTAATTTACTAAATTCAAAAAACTTTTTATTATAATACTATAGATTTAAAAAATACAATTCATGGATCAGTTCATTCTACCAAAATTGATGAAAATAATTTTAAATTTGAATCTGATTATGGATTTAAATTAACACCAAATAAAGTAATTATATAAATATTTATTTTGTAATTTAGGAAAAAAAAAAAAAAAAAAAATATTATTTATTTATTTATTTATTTATTAATTTAAAAAACATTTATTAATTTATTTATTTTTTAATTTAAAAAAAAAAAAAAAAAAAAAAAAAAAAAAAGGAAAATAAAAATAATATTAGAGTTGAAAATGATAAATATAGTATTGAAATATATGCACCAGAGAAACAGTTAAAAGTTTCAGGTGGAAAGAAAAGAATAACATCAATGGGTGTTAGTCATTTAGGAGAGTTGGGTGTATATGGTAGTACTGATGGTACATTGGAAGTATTTGAAACTGGTGATGGTCAAATTAGAAGAAAATTAGATGGTCATGTTGGTGATGTTGATTTGGCAATGTTTTTCCCAAGTGGTAGGGTTATACTAAGTGGTTCCTCTGATAGTAGATTAAAGATTTGGGATGCTATAGAAGGCACATGCGCCTCTACATTGGTCGGACACATCGGTGGTATAACATCGGCATCATTGGTTGATCGTGGTAGAAATTTAGTATCATGTTCACGTGATGGTACAAGTAAATTATGGGATATACCAACATCATCGATCATTTCAAATTTAACAAAATTATCAAGACCAATTAATGATAGTTTTATAGCATCATCATTACTTGACTCAATTCCAACTACCACCACTACAAATAGTAATGATAATAATAAAGTTGATGAAAGAGAAGTGGGTACAGATGGTAAAACATTGATTATAGCGGCAGAAGAAGGGTTTTTACAAGCAATTGATTTGAGATCAAAGAATATGATATCACAAATGAATGTTGTACAATCTGGTGAAAAGAGTACAAGATCAGTTGCATTCAATGCTTGTCATGTACATAAGAATTATATAATTGGTGGTGACCATAATGGTTCCATTTACTTTTGGGATAAGAGAAATTTAAATTCACCTTTTTGTAGATTACAATTTACAAACTCACCAATTCATCATATAAAGGCAAATTCATCCAATTCAAAGATTGCAAATTCAATTTGGGTTACCTCTGGTGATGGTTGTTGTTTCTTGTTGGATTTAGATAAAAATCAAATCATAACCTCTTTATCTGGTATTGATACTGATGTTGTAACTTCTTTTAATATCGTTGGAAATCAAGCTTATTTAACTTCCAGAGATTCAATCATTAGATGTTATAATAATTTATTAAATATTTAAAAAATAAAAATAAAAATAAAAATAAAAATAAAAATAAAGACTGGAAAGGTGGTTTATTAATTATTCCAATTTTTTTTTAAAAATAAAAAATAAAACAATTTTAATTTATCTTTTTTTTTTTTAATTATTTTATTCTTTATATTTTAAAATTAAATTCTAAGCTTTCCAATTGGTTGATATTCGCAGTATAATTTATATTGAAGATCTTGGATTTGTTTTTTATACTAATAATTAAAATAATATTAATATATGGAATAAAAAAAAAAAAAAAAAAAAAAAAATAGTTTACTTACTTGTTCTTCTTTAGACAAAAATTGATTTTTCATTTGATATACTTCTTTTCTTAAATTGGAAAGGCTATTAGAATAATGACAACATATTGCAAGTTCTTGAGTATATTGTTCACTAAGTGTTGTTAATTTTGAACGAAGTTTCATTATCTCTTCTTCTTTTTTCATTAATTCTAATGATCTTAATTCTAATTCTTTTTTTAAATCTTGATCACTATAATTTCTAATATTATTATTAAAACTATTATTATTATTATTATTGATATTATTATTATTGAAATTATTTAATGATGGGGAATATCCATTCCATCTTTTGAATTTATTATTATGATTTTGATAATTATTTATATTTTTTAAATTTTGTTGTTGTTGTTGTTGTTGATTTTTTTGATTATGTTGAATTTGTTGTTGTGGTGCTGATTGGAATGTTGATTGCAAAAGATCGAGTTTGCTATTATTTTCAACTTCACTGGTATTACTATTTGTAATGATATTATCCATTTTAATATTTTTAATTGTATGTATACTATTTAATTAAAAAAAAAAAAAATTTTTTGGTATTTGAAATTGTTTTAAATTAATAAAAAGAAGATAAATTTTTTTTTTTTTTGTTTTTTTTTTATACAGAAACAGCTTTTTTTTATTTTTTTTATTTCTTTTAAAAGAAAAAAAAAAAAAAATAAAAAAAATAAAAAAAAAATAAAATTAAAAAAAAAAAAAATAATAATTACAAATATTTGATGAATGAGGTTGTTTATTATAATTTTTATGAATTTATATATATGTGTGTTGTTAAAAAAAATTGAAATTTGATATGAATTTTAAATATTATACTTGTGAGGGTGTGTTGTGTGAGTGTATAAATTTGTGAGTGTGTGTTATAAATTATTTTTTTTATATTTTTTTTTTTTTTTTTTTTTAATTTTTTTTTAATCACATATATAAAGCTTAATGAACAATGAATTGAAATATTATTATTATTTTTTTTTTAATGAGTTTTAATATTATTAGAAAAATAAAATTAAAAAAAAAAAAATAAAAAAAAAAAAAAACAAAAATAATTTTTTTTTTCCAGCAAATATCACACCCGATTTGGAATTAAAAATGATAAATAAATAAAATCAACCCACCAATTTTTATTTTTGTTTTTTTTTTTTATTTTTTTTTTATACTTGAAAACAACATGTTCAAGTAAGAGAGTGAGAGACAGAAAAAAAAAAAATATCGGTAAAAAATACATAAACAAAAAAAAAAAAAAAATAAACTCAAACAAATAAACTATATTAAGTTTTTTTTTTTACCTCTTTTTTTTATTTATTTAATTATTAATTTATTTTAATTGATTGTAGTAAATTTTTTGATATCAAAGTATTTGAATCACATCTAAAGATCTTAATTGAAATGTTTAAAAAAAAAAAAAAAAAAAAAAAAAAAAAAAAAAAATTATTATTATTTTTTATTTATTTTTGAAATTTATAAAATGCTTGATCTAATGAACTAATAAAAGTAATATTATTAATTGGTACTAAAATAGTCTTTAATGAATAAAAATTGAAATTTTTAGTAGATAATTTAAATATACTATTATTACAAATCATATATTATTAAAGTTTGAATTGAACTCTTTTCGAGTAAAGTTAAATTTATAAACATTTCAAATTTGTTGATAATAAAATTAGGAATCGAACCTGCGATCTCATATCGTCGGCCCAAAAAATGGAGAAGAAGGGTATCGATCCCTTTACCTCTCGCATGCTAAGCGAGCGCTCTACCATCTGAGCTACATCCCCTTTGATAATTTTTTTCAATTTTAACCAAACATAATAAAGAATTTTATAAATTGAGCGATGTTATTAAAAAAAAAAAAAAAATAAAGAATTTCGAAGGAATCGCTGTGTTTAGATTCACCAATATATAATTGCAAAGAGGTAAGTTGATCGCTTGAGATTCGAAACCATTTTTACCATCGTCACTAAGTTGTTCATGAATATTTACCAAGAGCCAAAGTAATGAACAATAAAATTTGTAAAGATTTGGTGATTTTGCAAATTGACCAGTTGATCTAAGTTCTTTGTAAAGAACAAACATTTCAGGAACAGTATAATCTCTATCGATTTTAACCAATGGAAGGAATTATTTTAATGAAATGTCCTTATTCTTTATGAAAACCGAAACAATTATTCCAAAGAAAGTACTATAACCACCCAAGAGATCACTACCAACCAATGCTCCAACCATACGGTCACCATAAGAACCAAACTCATGAATAAAACATTGTTTTCCATCCAAATCCTTTCCAATTTTTACTGTATTAAGTTTGAGAACATCTTTATAGATTTGATAATCGGCTACATCATATAAAAATTGCTCTGGAATCTTTTTTTCTTAATCATAAACTTGAGAAAATTGATGAACATTGGAAGGTTTTAATCGATCTTCTAAGGAAACGGGAGCTAATGAATTGTAGAGTTTGTAATGAAAATGATAGGAATCATCACATATTTCTATGGGAATTTAAAGAAACATTATTACTTCATGAAGTTTTATCGCCAGGTGATAATGGTTTGAATTTAAAAATTTGTTTTTATCATCCAAACACAAGTCTACTATCGGTAGTTCTTTTAAAGAATTTGAAATCTTTAGATACACTCCTTATGAGTATACGAATCTATACCATCAATTTAAAGATTTGCCTCGTTTTGATATAAAGAGGGGTTCATTACCCACTGATTCAGTATGCCCTGGGTGGTGGTTAATTCAGGAGGAAAAAACTAAAAAGAAAGAAATGAAAAAACTAAAGAAAAAAATCTTTAAAAAATCAGTAGATAATCTATAGACCAATGCCATCGACAACGATAACGAAGATAAAGAAGATAACGACGAAACGATAGACTTAATTTTTAATAAAAAAATTCTTTATCAATTTTAAATAAAAAAAAAAAAAAATTTTATTTTTATACTTTTTTATTTTTTTTTTTAATAATGGAGAATTGTTTTTGCTGTGTTACCAGATTGTTGAATGATTTGAGTGGATGCTGTATAAAAATCGAGTACCCATGGTTCAGTTAGAGTTTTTGTTGTTACTTCCAATTGAAGATTGTTTGCTTGTGAGAATGAAAAACAACCTGTTCGATTTTTGACATCGATAGGATTAGCTGAAAAACTGAAGCCATAAATATTCATACTGTTTGGAGATTTATCATCATTGTAGGATGCATCAAAATGAAAACGATGCTTTAAATGTTTAAAACAATCCATCATATTATTATGTGGTAAATGAACTTCCTTATTACCGGCATGTAATAAACGCATATTTTCCCATGGCATGAAATCATCATATCTTGGTGCTTTTGGATTTTCAGTGTCTGCCAATCTTCTTAAAACAACAAAATAAGAACGACCATTACCAATAATGTTTGTTAATTGAACATAATGTTTTGATTCACCAACGTTGAGTACTACACGCTCTTTCATCTCTGTATGTTCAATTGGTGAAAAAATACCAGTACCAGTGTTGATAGTATTATGAACTATACGATATTCATCCTGTGGTGTATGAATAATATCAGCACGAAGATAAACTTTGAAATCATTAGCTTTTGGATCAGTACCATCGGTTTCTACCCATCTTCTTAAAGGATTGATCTTAATTTGATAAGTGTATTTCAATGCCAGGCATTTAAATAGAGTGCATCAGAAGTGTGGACAGTATGAAAGAAATTCAAATCAAAAATTAATTTTTGTTTTGTTGCACCCAATGCAGTACGTGTCGCATCATCATAGTAACCGGCCATCTTATCTTCCATGTCCCTTTCATGTTTTAATTTAGTTAAAACCATCTCAATTCTTTCATGATCCATATGAAGTCTATGAATTTCATTATTACCATTCCATATTGAAACACTATAGGCCATCGAATGAGCAACATCCCTACAGAGACGTGTAAATGTAGCACCATTTGCAGTCAATGGTCCAATTTCAACTACCATTTCCAAACCATAAAGTCTACCATTTTGTTTATCGATTACGATACGAACTGTTGTACCTTCATAAATACTTTGAATCGATTCTTTTGGATAGTAATATTTTTTCTCCTCTTTCCAATCTGCTGTTTTTGCAATTCTGTTTGTTGGAAGAAACATTGAATCACTTGGGTTTGTACTTACAGTAAATGGAGATTGACTTGATAAATTACTATTGATTTGATCACTGATACCCATTTTTTTTCTTTCTTTTTTTTTTTTTTTTAAAAAAACAAAACTAATTTTAAAAATAAATAATAAATAATAAAGAGAATTTTTTTTTTTTTTTTAGAAAATAAATTATTTTTTATTAATTCCAAATGAGATTGGTCTAACATCACTACGAATTGTATGATCAATAAATTTAACTTTAACTTTTCCGGTATGTTCGTTTAAGATGAATTTTACTGTCAGACTTATCATTGATAATGGATACTGGGTGTTTTAAATCTTTCGTAGAGTGATCTAAATGTTTTTGTTATAATATTTCCAATGTGTCACCTGGTTTTAATGAACTGTACTGTTTGAGATGAGTTTTATGGTCAACTTTTGTAGAGTCAGTTAAATTAAAATTAACTTTTATAGGTTTCTCTTTCAAGTCATCTTTAACTTCTCCCTTATGAACTGAATCTCTTGTCCCTGAAAATAAATATAATCCCAATAAACTTAATGGAATTAAAAGCTCCATTTTTTTCTTTTTTATTTCTAAAATATAATTTTAATTAATGTTTAAATTTTTTTTTTTTTAAAAAAATGATTGAATAATTTTTTTTAAAAAAATGAATTTGAATGGATTTAAAAGAAAATTATAAAAAAAAGGTTCAACATTGGAGATGCCAATCGATAGGAAAAAACTTTCAAAAACTATAACTGGTGATAAATCATCATCGGTTTTGTTCACCGAAAAATTAAAGAAAGTACCACCTACACCTTTTCAAAAAGAGTTTGACCGTATTAATGAATCATCGGCATTGGAATATAACAAGGGTCTAATGAAACCAAAACGTGATAGAGAATAATTAAACAAGAGATTAAAAGTAAAGAAAATATTTATAGTCAAACATTGGAATCTGATGATGCAAAACGTTCAAAACTAAAAATGACAGCTCACTGATGAATTAAATTATTTCCCCCTTTTTTACACTAAAAATAGAAAAAAAAATAAACATTTTTTAGAAATCAAATTAATTTCGTTATTAATTTCGTTATTAATTTCGTTATTAATTTCAAGAAATCAAATCAATCTATCCTTATTATTACTTTTATTATAATAATATTTATTTTATAAAGTTTTACATTTATTAATATTTATTTTATTTTAATTATAATAAAGTACCAATAGTTTTCTCATTTTTATAAAAAAAAAAAAAACAAAAAAAAAAAATCATATAATGGTTTCCTTATGGAAATCAATAAAAAAATTCTTTAAATAAAATTTTTAATCTTATTTTAAAAAAATTCTTTTAATGAAATCCATTATTTTCATTTTTTTATAATTTTATTGAACTTTATTGAAAATCATTAGATATTGTTATTTCCAATGGTTTTAGATTGATAACGGTATAGATGTGACCATTACATAGAAAACTATTAAAAATTGAGCCAAAGAAAAATCAACGATTTTTAATGGTTGTTTAAAGATTTCCTATAGAAACCATTATTTACTCAATGATTCTCTATAGAATTCCTAGCTAAAGGATTTTCCAATGACCATTAATATAAAATCATTGGAAAATGATCATTAGATAGAAACAAAAATGTAACGAATCAAAGAAAATTTAAAATGATTTTTTTAAAAATAATTCAAAACCAATGTCATAAAATAAAAATTCTCAATTATTAAATATAAACATGTATAAATCATTAGGTTTACTTTTTAAAAAAAAACGATGGGTGCCCATCAAAAAAAAGAAATTGAAGCAGACCCTGAAACGGTAAAATTAATAAAAATTAAAAAAACACAACAAAGATTGGCTGAACAAGAAGAAAGAAGAAGGTTGATGCAAGAAGAAAGTGAAAGAAGACGATTGCAAAGACTTAGAGAAAAACAAGAGCTAATTAGAACCTTTGCAACTGCACAAGAAGCTCAACGATATATATGGTAACTTTGCACCTAAAAGAGGTGCAAGAAATAAAAAAAGAAAAAAAAAAATAATTAAAAGAAATAAAAAAAAAATATTAAAAATTAAAAAAAAAATAAACTACTTCTCTTATATAAGAGTTATAAAAAAAAATAAAAGTAAAATAAAATAAAAAAATTTAAAACAGTTCTTTTTATTTAATTAACACTTATTTTTCTATTCATCTTCTTCAGAATCAGGTAGGTTTTTTGCATCAAAATCACATTGTACACCAGGTGGCAATTCACATAATCTAACAGGCTTTCCATCTTTAATACCAACTTTCATTGCTTTTATGACCATTCTAGCATATTCATCTTGGGGAGAGATAGGGGGTGGAGTACTGAAAAATTCTCGATACATCCAAATATCACATCCTCGAGGATTTTTTCCCAAGTTATATTCAAAAATTCTGCTGTCACTGTAATATTTGTTTATAGTCTCAATATAACGTTCGAATGTAATTCTATAAATCTCCTTCATTTTTTGTTTACATTCCTCTGTGCAGTAACCAGGCTGAATCTTTAGAAACTCATCTTGATCTAGTAATTCATCAAGGTAAAGAGTGAAATCTTCACTTTTTTTAAGCTTTCTTAAAGAAAATTCATCATGTTGGCAACAATATTTACTTGTCATTTTTATTTAAAATTATATGTTATTAAATAAATAAAAAATAAATTAAAAAAAAAAATGAATTAAAAAAATACAAATTAAAAAATAAATAAATAAAATAAAAATTTTTTTTTTAATTTGTGTGTTGTTTTATTTAATTTGTTTTTTTTTTTTTTTTTTTTTTTGGACCTATTTTTTACTAAGAATAAAAATTGGAAGATGTGCCTTTTTTTTTTTTTTCAAACACAATCTTGTTTTGTATTTTTTTTTCAAAAAAATGAGATCTTAAAAAATAAAATAAGAAAATTATTAAAAATATAATATAATTTATATAGTTTAATATAAATAAAAAAAAAACCTAAAAAAAAACTATAAATTTCAAATTTAATAATTTTATTTTTCATTCCAAAAAAAATAAAAAAAATAAAAAAATAATAAAAAAAAATAAAAAAAATAAAAATAATAAAAAATAATATATATAAAAATAAAAAAAAAAAATAATCTCACCATTTAATTTTAGAGATTCGATATTACCATAAAAGTAAGAATTAATTAATATTTTTTTTATTAACATTAAGTAATTAATAAATTAAATAATTTATTAAAAAGAAAGTTGGAAAAAAAAAAAAAAAAAAAAAAAAAAAAAAAACGACAAAAAAAAAAAATAAAAAAAAAAAAATAAAAATAATTTGGAAATCAAAAAAAAAAAAAAAACGATGGAAATTTTCATTTAAAAAAACAAAACACACAAATTTATATATTTAGGAATATGAGTAGCAAAAGTGGTAGAGGTGGTAATAAAAGTACACCATTTAAAGTCGGTGGTCAAGTTGGTGATGAACAAAGACAATATTTTAAAGATGCATCAAAAGAGATTAGAAATTTAGGTTTAAAAGTTGTAGCAAGAAGAGTTAAAAGAAGTGCAGCTGAAGATGATTTAATAAAAAGTGGTAGAAAAGTTAAAAAAACTTTTTTACCTTTTAAAAAAGCCATCATAAATAATAAAATTGAAAAAGAAAAACAAGAAAATTTAATTACAGAAGTAAATTTCATATAAAAACTTTTTTTTTTCTAAACAATTTTTAAAAGCCTACTAATATTTATTATTTTATTATAAAAAAAAAAAAAAGAGTATTTTAAGAGGTGAAAAACCAATAAAGAAATCAATTAAATCAAATAGTAATAATAATAAAGATGATGAACCAGGTCTCAAAATTGGTAGATTTTCAAATGGCACATTACACATTAATAAACATGATATTAAAACCGTATATTCAAGTAAAAGTAAAGGTTATAATAGAGGTGGAAGCAGTAGTAGAGGTGGTGGTGGTGGTGGTAGAGGTGGTAGCAGAGGTGGTGGTAGAGGTGGTAGAAGTGGTGGTAGAGGTGGAAAAAGATAAAATCAATAATAAAAATAATAATTCATAATTTAAAAAAAAATAAATATATCAATAAAATTGTAAATAATTAAACTAAAAATAATATAATCTAATAATATGGAATTGTAATTCATTATTTTTTTTTATTTTATTTTATTTTATTTTTATTTTATCTTAAAATTTATAATTTTTATTTTATTTTAGATTTTATAATTTTTATTTTTTTATTTTTTTCATTATTTTTTTTTTTGCCTGGTTGATTGGCATACCAAGATATTTTCAATTGTTTTTAAAAAATTTTTTTTTATTTTCCCATGGGCACCACATAAACCCGAGCAGTAATATTATAAAATATTACTGCTTTTTTTTTTTTTTTTTTTTTTTTTTTTTTTTTTTTTTTTTTTCAACATACATGTAAAATGAAATTATTTATTTTATTAATTGTAATTGTATTTTTAATTTCAAATTCCTACTCTTTATCGAGTAGTGATAGTAGTAGTGATAGTGGTTCAGATGTTCAATATTATTCACTTACATCACAATTCCAAGTTGTCCAAGGTAAACAAATACCAGGTTCAATTGCATGGGTATGTCTTTTTTTTTTTTTTTTTTTGACCAATTTAAAAAATAATATTAATAAATAATTTATATTAATTTTTTTTATTTTTAATTTTTTTTTTTTTTTTTAATTAAAAAAAAAGGGATATTTTAAAGATGAAATGAATAAAGATGGTTGGGGTAAATTATCAATTGAAACAGTTTCAACAGTTTCAGATAATATTGCATTTAAAGCAGCAGGATATCTTGAAGGTTATTTAACATGGGAATATATTTATAAATTCTCTGGAAATTATTTTAATAGTTTTTTCAATACCTCTAATATTAAGGAGATACCAACCGAGACATTAACATTTGTATCTGATAATTGGGAATATATGATGGAGAGAGTGAATTCATCATCAACTACAGATCCATATTGGATTCAAATTAGAAATGCAATGAGTCAACAAATTGGTTTATATGAAGGTTACAATGCAGCAGCAGGTGAAGATTATCAAAAAACTTTTATTGAAATATATATGATTAATCTTTATGGTGATATGGGTGATATTGTTACATTAACAACCACACCAAACAATGAATTTATACCAATGGATAGAAAAGAAGTTGAACAGTTAATGGCAACAACTGGACATTGTACATCAATTATTAAATTAACAAACAATTGTAGTGATTTAATGTCAGCTCATACAAGTTGGGCAGATTTTAGTGTAATGATTAGAATTTACAAGAGAATCAATATACCAGTTGCATCAACACCCTATGGTAGTGAAACTTTATTCTCATCATATCCAGGTTTATTGGTATCAATTGATGATTTCTATCAAATTAGACCATCGAAATTACATTTAACTGAAACATTAAATACAATTTTAAATCAAACTTTATATCAACAAATTAATGCACAATCATTTATGTATTGGGTTAGAAACTTAGTGGCTAATAGATTGGCAAACAATGGTTTCCAATGGGTATCAATATTTGTTGAGAATAATAGTGGTACAAATAATATTCAATTTGTAGTATTGGATTATAAATTGTTTACACCTTATTCAACTGAATTACAATCGGATTTACTTTGGATCGTTGAACAATATCCAGGTGGTTATCAAGCTGCCGATGTAACACTCACACTTTGGGAGCAAGGTTATTGGCCAAGTTATAATAGACCTTACTTTGAAGAGGTGTTTGATATCCTTGGTTACCCATACTATGTCGAGAAATTTGGTGACCTCTTCACCTATGAATATAATCCACGTGCTAATATTTTCCGTAGAGATCATTCAAAACTTGAAACTTTACAAGATATGATGAATATCATCGATTATAATCAATATAAAACTGACCCATTTAGTATGGGTTATCCTGGTAATTCAATCAATGCTAGATTCGATATCAAAGGTGGTTCTTTACCAAGTGGTAATCCAATTTACTCTTGGTTTTATCATGGTACTCATGGTGGTATCGATGGAAAAGCAATTAATTATGATATGGTAAATTCTTTTACTGCTGTTGCTCGTAATGGTCCAACTGTAACTTCTGATTGTCCACCATTTAATTGGAATGATTGGAGTTTAATCTCTCATCAATATATGCCACAAATTTATAATTTTACTTGGATATCAATTAATATTTAATAAAAATAAAAATAAAAATAAAAATAAAAAAGAAATCATTTATAATTTCAAAATTATCTATCTACTCAGTCTTTGATAATATTATCAATTTAAATTACTTTTTTTTTTTTTTTATCTATTTAAAATTAAATTCCAAAATAAATAAATAAATATTTATTTATTTATTTTTTTTAAAGTTAAAAATAGTTTAGTGTTTGTCAAAATGAAAAAAAAAAAAAAAAAAAAAGTGAAAAGGAAAACTTTTTGGGGTTTGGTCAAAATTTTTTTTTTTTTTTTTTTTTTTTTTAATTTTTCATTTTGAACAAACACAACAACTCCATTTTTAAATAATATCTTTATTTATTTTCAAATATAACGAATAATAATAATAATAATAATGAGTAGTAGCAGTGGTGAAGAATCAATTAATATATCAATTGATGAATTAGAAGATAGAGTTAATAAATTAGAATTTTTATTATTAGGTTGTCAATCAACATCAACAGATTCATTATTAAGAATACCATTACCAACATTCAATCAAATTACATCTGCTCAAAAACAATCACAACAAAACCAAATTCAATCATCAGGTGGTAGAACAAGAGCATCAAGTATATCAACATCACAATTACAACAACAACAACAACAAGAACCAATTACAGACTCTTTAGAAAAATTTAAAACTGTTTTAAATAAAATTAAATCTGAAAATGAATCAATTAATAATTTCATGTTAATATGTATGTTGTTTTTTAAACTTTTTATATATATATAAAAAAAAAAAAAAAAAAAAAAAAAAAAAAAAAAAAAATTTAAATTTTAATTTTAATTTTAAATTTTAAAAATATAAAGATAAATCAAATGAAACATTATTTAATAAAATAGTTGATAATGAATCATTATTGAATAGTGTTGAAAAATTAGCGATTATATTATCAGCAGAGGATGAAATTTATAGTACAGCTAGGAATTTACAAAAGTTGGGAGAATTGGAGAAATTTATAAATTCAAGTTCAACTCAATCAATTCCAAAATTAAATGAAGCTTTAAAACCATTAGAAAATATTCACTTTGAACAAGAAGTGATTGCAATTCAATTGAATAAGAAATTAGAAGAAAAAGTACAATCATACAATGACATCATTCAAGAAATTTCAAATAGATTCGCATATTGGGATAGTATAATAACTGATTTAGAATCAAAATCAAAAGATTTATAAAAATAATAATAAATAATAAATAATAAATAATAAAATTGTACATTCTATCTATATCTTATCTTCATAATAATAAAAAAAAAAAAACAAAAAGATTTTACACTCACACACATATTATAGCTATTGCTAACAATACTTAAATATTTTTTATAATATTATACTATCTTTATTTCTTCTTTTTTTTCCATTTTTTAGTTTTATTTTATTTCTTCTTTATATATGTTCGACATACATATTATTGATATTTTTCATTTTTTTTTTTTCATTTTTTTTTTTTTTTTATTTCTTTATATATATTGATATTTAAAATTTTGTATTAATGGTGTCCTTTTATTTTACCGTGACCATGTCCATGACTATCATGGTGATCATCGTGGTGGTTGTGGTGTGGGTCAATTGTACCACCAGCCATTAAAATTTTAATTTCTTTTTCACGTTTTTCTTGATCCCTATTTGCACCTAATAATTCACCAAAAACTGGTCTACAACTGTTTTATTTATTTATTTATTTATTTATTTATTTATTTATTTATTTTTATTTGTTGTTGGTTAATATTATAATATTGATGGGTGGTGGCGTCAATAGTAAAAAATATAATAATAATTTATTATTTTAAAATAATAACACATACATTGGTGAACCTACTAATAAACCCATACCAACTGCGCCTGATAAACATAATCCATAAAAGGTTAAACGATTCATTTTTATTTATTAATTTTAATTTACAATTTATATTACTATCGAAAAAAAAAAAAAAAAAAAAAAAAAAAGGTCTCTGATTCTGATGAAAATTTTCAAAAAAAAAAAAAATAAAAAAAAAAATAAAAAAAAAAATAAAAAAATATTATTTTTTTTTTTTTCCATAAAAAAGGGTCAATGAAAAACAAAATTTTATTTTCATTTTCAAATCCAATGAATTCTAATAGTAGTAATAATATAGAGAATAATAATAATAGTAATAATAATAATAATAATTTTAAAAATAATTTTAAAAATTTTTCAAGAAAAAGAACAAATGATATTGAAATTGAAGATAATATAACATTTTCAGAATTATTATTACAAAAAGAAGTTTTAAAAGGATTAGAAGATGGTGGATATCAAAGACCATCACCAATTCAATTGAAAGCAATACCATTGGGTATTAGTGGTGTTGATTTAATAGCACAAGCTAAATCCGGTACTGGTAAAACCATAGTTTTCGGTGTAATAGCATTGGAATGTGTTTTACGTGAATCAAAATTACTCAGACAAAAACAAGAATTAAATAAAACTCAATTAACTAATCAAACCAATAAACAATTATTAGAGATGGATGATGACACCTATGTTGAAACTATGGTTGGTATTATAAGAAAACCCCTAGTCTTAATAATTGCTCCAACTAGAGAAATCGCTGTTCAAATTAAAGATGTAATTAAATCAATTAGTAAATATTGTAAAAGAATTAAATGTGAAGTTTTTATTGGTGGTTTAAATAGCAACAACAACAAAGATGAAAACAATAATAATATTTTAAATAATGAGGATGTAAATAGATTAAATGGTACCCAAATTATAGTTGGCACACCTGGTAAAATTAAATCTTTAATTGAAAATTTACATTTACGTACTGATACTTTAAAAATGGTTATAATGGATGAGGCTGATAAATTATTAGATGCATCATTTTCAAAAACTATAAATTGGATTTATAGTGCAATTGGTAATGGTAATAGTAATAAAAATAATAGTAGTAGTGGTAGTGGTATTCAAATGTTAGCATTTTCAGCGACGTATCCAAGTTATTTAATAAATTTATTAAAACTTTATATGAATAATGAGAATTTAGTTGAGATTAGGTTATGTTCAGATACACCATCGTTGGAGGGTATAAAACAGTATTATCAAATCTTTAGAAACGATTTCACAGAGAATAATTATAAAACATTTCAAAATAAATGCAAGAGTCTTGTATTGGTACTTGAACAAGTTTCATTCTATCAAGCTATAATATTTTGTAATCATAAAATTAGAGGTGAAGAATTAACAAGACAATTGAATAGAGAAGGTTGGCCAACTGCTTTCATTGCTGGTGGCCAAAATCAAAAAGATCGTCTTTCGACTATGAGTGCTTTAAAATCTTTTAATATTAGAATTTTGGTTTCAACAGATTTAATTTCACGTGGTATTGATGTTGAAAGAGTTAATTTAGTAATTAATTTAGATTTACCAAAAGATCATGAAACTTATTTTCATAGAATTGGTAGAACTGGTAGATTTGGTACATATGGTGTTTCAATAACTTTTATTAATATGAAATCTATTCAACAACAACAACAACAACAACAGCAACAACAACAACAAATTGAAAATGAAAATGAAAATGAAAATAATAATAATAATGAAGGATTTCAAGAAATTGATTTCATTAATCAATTAATTCAAGAATATTCTGTTGATATTACAGAAAGAGTTGATAATGATATTATTCCTGAAGAATTATATAGTTATCAACTTTCAAATCCAAATGATCAACAATCATTAGCAAATTTAAAATTAAAACAACAACAAACAATTTTATTAAATAAACAATTAGAAGAATTAAAAATAAATGAAAATGAAAATGAAAATCAATATCAAAATGAAGATGAAGAAGAAGAACAAGAAGAGGATGATTACCATTATGAAAATCAACATCAAAATGAAGATGAAGAAGAAGAACAAGAAGAGGATGATTACCATTATGAAAATCAACATCAAAATGAAGAAGAAGAACAAGAACAACAAGAAGAGGATGATGATAATTATAATTATGAAAATGATAATGATAGTGAAGAATATGAATTTATTGATGATAGTATAATTGAACAAACTGAATATTACTATCTTAATAGTAATAATAATAATAATAATAATAAAAATAAATATGGAAATACAATTAACAATAACCATTACCGCAATAGTAGTTTTAATGGTCCTAAAAATAGCATTAATAATAATAAATTTAAAAATAAAAATATTAATAATAATGATCAAAGAAATTCCCAAAGTAATGGAATAAAGAAAAAAGTAAATACAAATAATAATAATTTTTATCCTCACTATTACAACAATCCCTACCCTCAAAACTATTATTATGATTACCAATATTTCTCTGATAATAGTTACTATAATAATAATTATAATAATAATAATAATAATAATAATAATAATAATAATAATAATAATAATAATAATAATAATAATAATAATAATAATAATAATAATAATAATAATAATAATAATAATAATAATAATAATAATAATAATAATAATTATTACCAACAACATGGTAATAATCCTTATGGTTACAATATACCAAATTCAATTCAATATTCATCCAATCAATTTTATTATTGTACATGTCCAAATTGCCCAACTATGAATTACCATCAATACATATAAATGGAAAAAATTATAATTTAATGGGGTTTTAGGTAAAAAAAAAAAAAAAAAAAAAAAAACACACAGTGTTAAACAATTTTTCAAGTTACCATGAAGAAAGGATCGTTTCTCTGTATATCTATTTAGATAAATTAATTAAATATTCAACAAATTACCATTGAAATGAAACAGTTAATAAAATAAAAATAAAAAAAAAAAATAAAAAAAAAATAAAAAAAAAACAATTATGAAAATTATCTTTTCGATCTAAAAAAAAAAAATAAAAAAAAATAAAAATAAAAATAAAAAATATAAATACAAGCTTAACCACACTTATGACACACACACACAAACAACACATACTCAACTGGTAAACTACAAAAAAAAAATTAATAAACATAACTATTTTAATTTATTAAATTATTTTTATTTATTTGTCAATTTTAAATATTTATTTTATTAATATATGTTTTTAAAATATTTTTTTTTTTTTTTTTTTTTTTTTTTTTTAAAATTTACTTTTCTTCTTTAACAACCTAATTATTTATTTTCACACCCTCCAATTAAAGATCTTTATATAATTTATATATATATATATATAATAAATTTATTTATAAATATTTATAAATATAATTATAATTATTTCAAAAATAAAATAATTATAATTTTAGATAAATAATTTTAGAATTTAATTTTTTAATTTTTAATTTATTAGTAATTTTTAATTTTATGAAATTCCGAATATTAATTCATAAAAATAATAATGAAATATTTCTTTATAAATTTGTATATAATTATAATTTTTATATTTTTAATAAATAAAGGTATTAAAAAAAAAAAAATTTTAAAATTTAAAATTTAATTTTAAATTTATTATATATTTTAATTTTAAAAAAATAATTTTATTAATAAAAAATAATAATTATTATTATAACAAATTATAATTAAAAAAATTAATTAATTAATTAAATAAAAATAAAAAATAAAATTTTTTAGGTTATAGTGATGATGATTATGATGATTCATTATCACAAGATAATAATAATTTACCACCAGATTATATATTAAATATTAAGAATGAAAATGGAACGAAAATACCGATAATGGTAATGCCAGCATGGTCAGCACCTTATAATCCAGTTTTAATAATTGGTAGAAATTTTGGAAATGTAAATAGTAATATAACAGTTTTTATAGGGAGAATACCGTGTATTGATGTGATTCATTTCGATAATAAAACCACATTAAATAAAACCCTTTTAAATATAGATTTTGGTTCAATTTATGGTGATATTAATGATTCATATAGTATGAATAGTTATATTCAAGATCGACAATATGTGAATGCATTATTAAATTATACATATAGGAATCAAGATGTTCAAATTATAAAATGTAATTTACAAACACCAGTGATATCATCGGAATATTTAAAAGCTCAAAATGTTTATATAGCAGTTGATGGTGTTTTAGGTTTTGTAAAAAATGGTTTCTCTTACAAAGATGTTTCAAAATGTGCTGATAATACAGATATATGTAATAATAATGGTATTTGTTATTTAGGTGTTTGTTTATGTAATTCTACGATAATGGATGGTCCATTATGCGATATGAAAAGGAATATTTCAATATTAGAAAAACCAATAATATCTTCAAATTATCCTGAAATTATTTATTCAAATTCAAATAGTAGTTGGTTAATTAAATTTAATGAATTACAAACTATTAAAAAAACAATTTCAGATAGTAGATTATTGAGATATGATAAATTTATAAATTATACAGATCCAATTAATAAATGGAAATTAATTAATACTTCCAATAGTAAAATTAATAATAGTAATAATAATAACATTAAAGATAATACTAATGATGATTCAATTAGATATCAATTAATTACAAATGATATTACAACAACAATTGATATAATTTCAATTGGTAGTGAAAGAGAAATTGATTTTTATCCAGGGCAACCAATGCCATCAAAATTTAATATAGGTGATTTAAGAATTTCAATAACTTTAAGTAATTTATCAGAGAAATATCAAGATTTGTATAGTTTTAAAATGATATTTGAAATACAAACAATTATTGAACCAAAATTGAAATGTGGTTCAAAAGTTGATTTTGAAACATACGACTTTCAATTTGGTAAAGGTTTCGATCGTGATGATATTAGATGGATTTCAACAACATCGAATTTTTCAACATTATATTGTAGATTCTTTGGTAAATGTTTTGCAGATCAAACACCACAAACATGTGCATTCGATTTAGATGAAGATCCAAAAACTCAAGATAAAGGTGATGCAACAATGTTTATTTATTTTGAACCATTTCATTATAATGTAACAGCAATACCTGATTTTAAAATTTTAACATTTGTTCAATATCCAAATATTACTATTATACCATGTAAAGAATTCTTATCAAAAACTGATGTAACTGCTTGGTTAATTCCAACAATTATACCAATAATTGGTGTAACTTTAATTGGTCTTACAATAGTTGTATTTAATATAATTTGGGATAATGATGAGTCATTAAATATAAAAGAAAATAATAATTTAAAAAATAGAACTAAAAATAGAAGAACAATTTATAAACAAATATCTTGTAATGATATTGATGATTATTTTAATAATACTAATAATAATAATAATAATAATAATTTAAATATTAAACAAGGTATTGGTAGCTATTTTTATATTAATGATGATGAAAATAATAATAATAATAATAATAATAATAATAATAATAATAATAATAATAATAATAATAATAATAATAATAATAATAATAATAATAATAATAATAATAATAATAATAATTTAAAAGATAATATTATAGAAAATGGAAATAATATTAATTAAAAATCGATAATGGAGAAAAATAAAATAAAAATAAAAAAGTAATTTTATTTTTTTTAAAATTTTAATAATTTATTGACTTTTATTGATAAATTCTAAAATTGCAGTTGCTTGACTTTTAATTTTGGGGGCATTATCGAATGATGAAGAAGCCCATTGTAAATAACTAAGACCTTTTGGATCAGCAACAAGTTGTCTCCATGTTTTACCTGCATATTTCTTTAATTGTGGTGGTACTACATCATCGATATCAATATCTTCTGAATCATCTTGTTGTTCTGTAATTTTTGATGATGGTGAAGATGAATCATCTTGATGATATGAAATTGTTTCTTGTTGTGGTTGATTTATTGAAGATGATGAATCACTATTATTATTATTATTATTACTACTATTACTATTGTTATTTATTGATGATGATGATGATGAATATGATGAATTTGATGGTACTTGATTAAAATCAGATTCTTTCCATGGATATGGAAGTTGATTTTCTGAACGATTTGAAAGGAACCAAAACAAACGTCTTTCTTTTGTTTTTGAATTTTCACACCATCTCTCTGTGGCATATTCAGATTTCCATTGACGAATGAAAATTGGATCCCAAAGACTTGAGCCAATACCTAAATCTTTACAACAACGAACCAATGCATTGGATTTAGCAGATTCAGTGGCGGTGGCAAATGAAATGAATGAATTTGGAACGTATTGTTGCTCACCAATGGATTCGGCTACATATCTACCTAAACAATAGAGTGCATAAGGTCTAATCAATGTTTTACCCTCGACAACTGGTGGTCCGAATGGTTTTAATGCCCAACCTCCTGGTCCGAATGCTTGATTTAAAATACGTCTATATTTGATCTCTGGTAAATAAATTAAACCATCTGGTTTGATTTCAATATCGTCTGGATTTAAATCTGCTAATAAAGTATCAACAATCTCTTTACTAAATGGTTCTTTTGAAATACCTTGATATTTATCCTCTTGATAAAATTGTGAATCGTTAAATAATACTTTAGTTGGTTCAGTGGTGGATGAGTTATTATTTTCACCAAAATTAACTTTATTTAATCCTTCATTTGAACTTGAGAATTCTCTATTGAATACTCCAACAATTGATTTGTTAAACTTGTTGTTATTGTTATTGTTTTTATTTAAATTTGATAAAACACGTAAACTTGTTGTTGAAATAAATCTTTTCATTGTAATTTGGAAATAAAAAATTTTGAAAAAAAAAAAAAAAAAAAAAAAAAAAAAAAAAAAAAAAAATGGATTAAATTAAAAAAAAAAAAAAATAAAAATAAAAAAAAATAAAAAAAAAAAAAAAAATAAAATAAAAATTAATTTGATTTAAAAAATTAAATAAAATGTTTATAAGAAAAAGTAAAATTAAAAAGTAAAAAAAAAAAAAAAAAAGATTTAAGATAAAAAAAAAAAACAATGTCTATATATACCAAATAAATATCAACTCTTCAAACAAATTAAATATTTTTGTTTAAAAAAGAAGTTTTTTAGGTGGCAGTTCAATTTTATTTTTTTTTTTATTATTTTTTTTTCAAAATAAAAAATTTTATTTTTTTTTATATTTTTTTTTTAATTTTTTTTTTTTTAAATTTTTTTTTTTATATTATTTAGTTTTTTTTTTTTTTTTTTTTTTTTTCAACTTTAAATTTTTATAAATTATATAATATACACTTAAAAAATGTCAGATCCATTTGGTGAAGAAAATGTTGAAATCACAGAAGAATTTGTTGAAGGAGATATCAATGAAAATGATTTAATCGATGGAAATGTAGAATATGTTGATGGTAATGGTATTTCATTTGAAACCACAACATTTGACAACTCAAACAACAACAATAACAATAATAACCATAACAATAATAGCTATAATAGTGGATTCGATGGTGATTTATCCTCAGTTGATGGTGACATGAAACCAAAAGAAACTGCACCAGCAATGAGGTATGTTTTTTAAAACTTAGAAAAAGAGGAAAAAAAAAAAAAAAAATATTTGTTCTTTTATTAATTTTTTTTTTTTTTTTTTTCTCAATTTTGTAAAAACATACAGAGAATATTTGGAAAAACATGAAAAAGAAATGCAAGAAAAGAAAAAGAAATCTGAAGAAAAACGTCAAAAAAAGATTGCAGAAGCTAAACAATCATTAGATAATTTTTATAGTGAACGTGAAGCAAAGAAAAAGACAGCATTAAAAAACAATAGGGATCATAATAAATCATTAGAAACTGATTCAACCAGTGGTAACACTACTCACACTTGGGAATCTGTTGTCTCAATGATCGATTTACAAGCAAAACCAAATCCAGCCAATAAAGATACTTCAAGAATGAGAGAAATTTTAATTCGTTTAAAAAATCAACCAATTGTTTAAAATAAAAAAAAAAAAAAAGAGATTAATTAATAAATAATAATAATAATAATATAATAATAAAAAAAAATTAAAAAATAAAAAATGATTAAAAAAAAAAAAAAAAAATAATAATAATAACAACACATTTTTTAATTAATTTTAGTTGGAATGATATCAATAATAATTTAATTAAAAAAAAAAAAAAAAAAAAATAATAATAACACATTTTTAATTAATTTAAATTGGAATGATATTAATAATAATTTATTAAATAATTAATTATAATTATTATTAAATATGAAATTATTTTTGAGATTCTAATAAAACTGGAGTTCTTACAAAACTAAAACCATCAAAATAAGCTTGTTGAGAAGATGATAAAGTTGGGGAAGTTGAAAAAGAATCTCTTTGATGAGCTTTTAAAGATGCGTGATCGAAATTACTAATATCATCGATACCTTTAGTTGATGGGACGAATGGTGGTGTAATTTCTTTATTTTCAATCTTTCTCCATTGAATTGATTTAAAGAATGGATGTCTTTTAATTTCAATTGCACCATTTGCACCTAATCTTTTAGTTGGATCTTTAGTGAGTAAACCATTAATTAATGAACGAGCAGATGATGAAACGAATTTTGGAAATTTTGCTTTCTCACTAATGATTTTCTCTTGCATTAATGCACGATTCTTATGTTCAAATGGTGGTTTACCAATCATCATATCATACATTAAAATACCAATACTCCACCAATCAACTGCTTTACCACATGTTGCATGTTGAATCATTTCTGGTGCCATATATCTAATAAAAAAAAAAAAAAAAATAAAAAAAAAAAGAAAAAAAAGTTAATATGTTTGTGTTTCTTTTTTTTTTTTTTTTTTATATATTTAAATTTACTTACTCTAAAGTACCAGCAAAACTAAATGTTTCATTATTTGTTTTAACTTCTAATTTTGCAAGACCGAAATCAGTTAGAATGCAATGACCTTGAGAATCTAATAGGATATTTTCAGGTTTTAAATCACGATGAACTATATTTGAGTCATGAAGATGTTCCAATGCTAAAATTAATTCAGCCATGTAGAATCTAACTTGATCTTCGGAGAAGATTGCTTCTTTTTGAAGATGATAAAATAATTGACCGCCATTAACGAAATCCATTACTAAATAAAGTTTCTTTTCATTTTGGAATGCATAATGAAGATTGACAATGAATGGATGTGAAATCTTCTTTAGAATATCTTTTTCAGCTAATGTATTTACTACACTTTTCTTGGCGATGATATGATTCTTTTTAATGACTTTTAGTGCATACACCTTTTGAGTATCGACATGAACCACTTGAAAAACTTTACCAAATCCACCTTTACCAACTAAATGTTTAATTATGAAATTCGATAAATTGATTGAGTTTGAAATTTTAACGATTTCAGTCTCTTGTGCACCGTTACATAATGGTGTAAAATCTTGTACACTATTTGATGGTTTCAATAAAGTTGCTATTGTTATTATTTTTGATTCACTATCTGAAATTGATGATGACTCTTCACCTGATGATAAGGATTCTTCACTTGGTGTTGTAATAGTCGATGATGATGATTCTTCACATTCTGTTGGTGATGTTGAAATTATTGTATTCTTAAAAGTATCCATCATTGATTTAAATGGTGATTCTGTGGATTCTCTTAATTTAATTGGTTGTTTAGTAATTAATAATTTGGTTGGTGAAATTTCTAATTGACTTGGTAAATTACTTGAAATTGTTGTTGTCATTTTTTTTTATTTTTTTTTTTTTTTTTTTATTTTTTTAAAAAATTGGATTTGATAATAAAAGAAGAGAGTATAAATTATAAAATATTGATATTTGTGTTTTTTTTTTTTTTTTTTTTTTTTTATATATATAAATAAATATTTATTTTTATATATATAAAAGATTTTTTCTTTTTTTTTTTTTTTTTTTTTTTTTTAAAGATTAATTTTGTTTCTTTTTTTTTTTTGTTTTGCTGGTGATAATTGTTGGAGTGTGTAGTTACTCCGATTGTTTGAAAAATTGGTAATTAACGGAATTGTTTCTAATATATATACAGTTGTATCAAAGTGTTTTTGTTGATACAACGAAAAGCTATGAGGGTTTGTTGTTGTTTTTTTTTTTTTTTTTTTTAGTTTATTAAACAAAATTTGAATGTAAAATTATTATTTTATTTTATTGTAATAAAATATTATTTATGTGTATTGTGTGTGTGTGTGTGTGTATGTATTTTATTTAATAATAAATAAAAAAAAAACAAAAAAATTTTAATATTGTAAAATATTTTTAAAAAAAAAGTTTAAAATATAAAAAAAATCGTTTTTTTTTTTTTTTTTTTTTTTTGTGATAACTTGGTGGGTTAGAAATTTAAAACCCGTTTCAACTAATCAAAATTTTTCACCTGTTTTTTTTTTTTTTCGCATGATTTTTTTATTTTTTAATTTTTTTGTTTGGAACTTTTTCAACAAAAAAAAAAAAAAAAAAAAAATAAAATGGATAAATAAAAAAAAAAAAAATAAAATAAAATAATAATAATTAATTAACTATTATTTATTTATTTAATTTTTTTTTTTCTTTATTAATAATAAAGGTATTTTTTTTTTTTTGTTATCATAATAATAAAAAAGATGTTTTATTTTTTTTTTTTGTTGAAAATTTAGTAATCCCATCAATTTTGGTGAAAAATAATTTGGCACCAATTCGAAAAAAAACAAAAATAAAAATAAAATTAAAAAAAAAAAAAAAAAAAAAAATTATTGTGTTATCACTGGTTGTTTTTTAAACCAGGATAGGAGGTGGTTCTTTTACATTGATAATGATTTTGAACTTGAAAGTTTTGTATCACCAACAACATCTAATCAAAATTTTGGAGCATTCAATACAAATATAAGTGGTGATTCATTAAATTCTTCATGATAATTTAATTTTAAAAGTAATAAAAATGCTATGAATAATAGTGGCAGTGGTATTGGTTGTTTGGGTGTGAAAAAAAAAAGAAATAATAATAATAATAGCGAAAATTCTTTCACATTTTGTAATGATGTTCTGAATTTGAAAGTTTTGTATCAACATCTAATCAAAATTTATGAGCATCAGTGAATAGTAGTACTCATTTGGTAAATAATAACAATAGAAGCTGTATGAATAATAGTGGTGGCTATTTTAATTCAAATCCACAACAAACATCATCATATAATAGCCATATAAATAATAAGGGGAGCAATTTAGCATCATCATTTAACAACTTAAATATATCAACTTCCTCTTCTTATTGTTCGATGGTATTATTATTATTACAACTTGAAAAAGTCAAATAACTCTTCCTCTTTTTCAAGTTGTAATAATACCATCGATAAACCTCGGAATGTAACACTAACACCAACAAACAAACAAACAACCAGCAACCAAATAGTAATAATAATAGTGAATTTTGTTCATTTGTTCACCATCCACTCAATAGTCTCAAAAGCAAACCATAACATTAATTTAAATCAAGGTGTACATCAACGCAATCTACAACCAACAGTATTAACAATAATAATAATTATAATAATAATAATAATAATAATAATAATAATAATAATAATAATAATAATAATAATAATAACTCCAAAGTTTTTGATTTTAATATCTTTTAAATAAACACTTTTACATTTAAAATAGTATTAATTTTATTTATTTATTTATTTATTTATTTATTTATTTTGAAAAGGGGGTAACAAATTAATATTTTAGCAGAGTCTTTTTTTATTTGAAACTGTAATTACAAATAAACCATTATCACCATTAATATTTCTATCATTTAATATTGTTTGAAAATGTTTATTGTTAATTTTTTTATTGATAACAATTTTAAATTCTTTAATTGATTGTTGTTGTTGTTGTTGCTGCTGTTGTTGAACTTTTGAAATTTTATTTGATAGATTAATAATTTCATTTAAAAGTTCTTCATAAAGTGTTTCATATATTACAATAGTAATAGAATATAGTTGAAAATAATTATAATGCTTAAATAATGATTCAAATATTAATTTTAATTTATTTGGAAATTCCAATGAAAATTTAAAATGTTTGATATTATTACTAAGCATACCACTACCACTAGCACCATTTGAAAAAACATTTTCAATTAAATAATTTATAATATTAAATTGATGTTCTGCAACCTCTTCTTTATTACGTAGGCAATAATTATATAGAAACCTTTCTTTATATACCAATTTTTTAAGAGTTTTATTATTTTTTAATTCTGAAAATGTATCAATACTAATGATATCGTGCATATTATAAATTTTAAAATATTTAAATGTTGATGATGATAAAAGTTGTTTGATACCATCTGAAAATAATTTTTTAACTTGTCTACTGGCTGCACTGTAATTTTCATTATTATAAGATTTGATGCTTTGATTGATACATTCACCTAAATAACATTTATTAAAAATTTTAAAATTTTTAATTGATTTACTTGCCAATAATGATTGAATCATTTTATCCCAATCTTGCATTACATTATCTGTATGTTCAAGTAAATCACCACCCCTACAATGTAATTCCTCAATACCCAATTGTAATAGAATCATTTGATGAAAATGTAATGGAATTGAAAGTGTATGTAAATTTGTAAGTTCATATACATTTTGCAAATCGATTGGTTCTACAAAATCTGAATCTATTCTAATTGACTCGACTTGATTGTTGATTTTATTGTTAAACATTAATGAAAAATCTGCATGAACATTTTTAACACTAGTTGTTCTAAATTTTATATTTTTTGATTTTAAGTATTCCAAAATTCTAAATGTTTTTTCATTATAATCATCTTGAGATCCTTCATAATCAATAGTGTTTAAATAGAGTATTGGTTGGAGATCTTTATAAATACCATATTCATCATCTTCCTTTGGTAATAAATTATAAAAACCTTCTTCAGCATCATTTTCCAATAGAAAATCATAAACAATTAATTCTACAATATTATTATTATTGTTGTTGTTGTTGTTTTTATTTGATGATATATCAAGTAAACCATTCTTTTCAATACCTTTTGCAATTCCACCTTCTAAAAATAAATTTTTAAAAACATCTTTAGTGTAGAAAATTTTTGATATAATCTTTCTATACTTTAAATTACCTTCTGTTTCTAATTTACTGAGTTGTAATAATTTTTCATATGTTAAATCATAAATACATAGTACTTGATTTCTAAAATAATCTTTAATAATTGATTGATTAATTTTGATAATTGAATATTTTTGATTAACTTTCATTTTAAAATATGAATGAGTTAAACAAACATCATAAATTTTATTAAACCTATATAATATAAAATTAATTCTTTTATTAAAATCCTCCTCCTCCTCCTCCTGTAAATCCTCTTCAAATAAATTGAACCATTCCTCTAAAATATTATTTGATATTAAATTTGATATTATTAAATTTGATATTATTTGATACCAATGATTTGATACTAATGATAATTTAATTATTTCATTTATATATAAATAATAGTTTTTAATTATGTATTTATTGTTATTATTATTATTATTATCATAATTTATTTTATTATTATTTGTTAATAAATAATCAATTATTGGTTTTAAAATATCAATGTGTAAATATTTTGGTAAACTTATATCTTTCATGTTTTGAGGTTGTGAAATAAAATTTTGATAAATTAAAAAAAAAAATTTCGTCTTGTCTTTCATGAAACCATTTGACAAAAATACTCTTTTTTTTTTATTATTATGACTATTATATTTTTAATTTGTTTGTAATCGAATAAAAAAGGTCCAACAAATATAAAAAATTGAAAAATTTTTTTTTTTTTTTTTTATATTTCATTTTTATTTTTTTTTTTTTTCCACACCCAAACAACCTTTGTGGGGAAATACTCGATTCCAACATCAAGTAATAGTAATAATTATGTCAACTTTACACCAACTACCAATAATAATAACAATAACTATAACATTAATTTGAATCAAGGGATGCATCAACACAATCTACAACCAACAATAGTATTAATAATAATAATAATAATAATAATAATAATAATAATAATAATAATAATAATAATAATAATAATAATAATAATAATAATAATAATAATAATAATAATAATAATAATAATAACAACTCTAAAGTTTTTGATTTTAATATCTTTTAAATAAACATTTTTACATTTAAATACTATTAATTTTTATTTGTTTATTAATTTATTTATTTATTTTGAAAAGGGGTAAGAAATTAATATTTTAGCAGAGTCTTTTTTTATTTGAAACTGTAATTACAAATAAACCATTATCACCATTAATATTTCTATCATTTAATATTGATTGAAAATGTTTATTGTCACTAAAGTTTTTCTCAATAACAATTTTAAATTCTTTAATTGATTGTTGTTGTTGTTGTTGCTGTTGTTGAACTTTTGAAATTTTATTTGATAAATTAATAATTTCATTTAAAAGTTCTTCATAAAGTGTGTCATATATTACAATAGTAATAGAATATAGTTGAAAATAATTATAATGCTTAAATAATGATTCAAATATTAATTTTAATTTATATGGAAATTCTAATGAAAATTTAAAATGTTTGATATTATTACTAAGCATACTGCCACCACTGGTGCCATTTGAAAAAATATTTTCAATTAAATAATTTATAATATTAAATTGATATTCTGCAACCTCTTCAGATGTAGTAAAGAAGAGCCTATAACCATAATGAAACTTTTCTTTATATACCAATTTTTTAAGAGTTTTATTATTTTTTAATTCTGAAAATGTATCAATACTAATGATATCGTACATATTTGAAAATTTAAAATATTTAAATGTTGATGATGATAAAAGTTGTTTGATACCATTTGAGAATATTTTTTTAACATGTCTACTGGCCGCACTGTAATTTTCATTATTATAAGAGTTGATGCTTTTATTAATACATTCATATGTATAACATTTATTAGAAATTTTAAAATTTTTAATTGATTTACTTGCTAATAATGATCGAATCATTTTATCCCAATCTTGCATTACATTATCTTTATGTTCAAGTAAATCACCACCCCTACAATGTAATTTTCCAATACCCAATTGTAATAGAATCATTTGATGAAAATGTAATGGAATTGAAAGTGTATGTAAATTTGTAAGTTCATATACATTTTGCAAATCGATTGGTTCTACAAAATCTGAATCTATTCTAATTGACTCGACTTGATTGTTGATTTTATTGTTAAACATTAATGAAAAATCTGCATGAACATTCTCATTATAATTTGATCTAAATATTATATTTTTTGATTTTAAGTATTTCAAAATTCTAAATGTTTTTTCATTATAATCATCTTGAGATCCTTCATAATCAATAGTGTTTAAATAGAGTATTGGTTGGGGATCTTTATAAATGTCATATTCATCTTCTTCCTTTGGTAATAAATTATAAAAACCTTCTTCTGCATTATTTTCCAATAGAAAATCATAAACATTTAATTCTACAATATTATTATTATTATTATTGTTGTTGTTGTTGTTGTTGTTGTTGTTGTTGTTGTTGTTGTTGTTGTTGTTGTTGTTGTTGTTGTTGTTGTTGTTGTTGTTGTTGTTGTTGTTTGATGATATATCAAGTAAACCATTCTTTTCAATACCTTTTGCAATTCCACCCTCTAAAAATAAATTTTTAAAACCATCTTTAGAGTAGGGATTTTTTGATATAATCTTTCTATACTTTAAATTACCTTCTGTTTCTAATTTACTGAGTTGTAATAATTTTTCATATGTTAAATCATAAATACATAGTACTTGATTTCTGAAATAATCTTCAATAACTGATTGATTAATTTTGATAATTGAATATTGTTGATTAACTTTCATTTTAAAATTTGATTGAGTTAAATAAACATCATAAATTTTATTAAAATCATATGCTATAAAATTAATTCCTTTATTAACATTCTCCTCCTCTGGTAAATAATCACTATATAAATCGAACCATTCCTCTAAAATATTATTTGATATTAAATTTGATATTATTAAATTTGATATTATTTGATACCAATGATTTGATACTAATGATAATTTAATTATTTCATTTATATATAAATAATAGTTTTTAATTATGTATTTATTGTTATTATTATTATTATTATCATAATTTATTTTATTATTATTTGTTAATAAATAATCAATTATTGGTTTTAAAATATCAATGTGTAAATATTTTGGTAAACTTATATCTTTCATGTTTTGAGATTTGTGAAATGAAATTTTGATGAATAAAAAAAAAAAAAATTTCATTTTGTTTATCAAAAAGATGCGAAAAGAGTCTCTTTTTTTTATTTATTAATTTATTTTTATATTTTTTTTTTTTTTTTTTTTTTTTGGTTCATTTCCCCAAGAAATTTTTGATTTTATTAATAAAATTAAAAAAAAATAAAAAATTTATAATAATTATTATAATAATAAATTAACTATTAGTTATAACATTTTTTTTTTGTTTTGGTGTGTATTTTTTTGTTGTAATTAAAATGAAGATATTTTTTTTTTTTCATTCAAAATTCGGCAGTATGGTGGGCGATATCATTTTTGACGGAATAATTTGGTACCAATTCAAAAAAAAAAAAAACAAAAATAAAAATAAATTAAAAAAAAAAACAAAAAAAAAAATTGTTGTTTTCAAAATATCCCCCTCCTTACCCTGTTTAAAAAAAAAACACCCAGGGATAACAATTTTAATTTTTTTAATTTTTTTTTTTTTTTTTGTTTTGTTTTTTTTTTTTTCGACACCCCAAACAAAAAAAAAAAAATAAAAAATAAAAATTTAATTATACTTTTTTAGGCCTAAAAAGATTTAAATCTATTTATTTTTATTTTTTTATTTTTTTTATTTTTTTTATTTTTAAAATAGAACTTAGGGTGTATATATAAATATATAAATAAAAAATAAAATAAAAAAATAAAATAAAAAAATAAAATAAAAAAAATAAAATAAAAAATTTTAGAAAAAAAACAAAAAAAAAAAAAAAAGACCAATAATAATAAGTAATAAGTAATATAATAATGGTAGCAGGAGAAATAATAAAAGGTGTTGCAGCCGAAATAACAAACGGTTCATCATCATCAGTTGTTCAAAAATATCTTGATTGTGCAAATCAAGTAGCACCAGATCCAGGTAATACAACATGGGTTTTACTTTCAACTATTTTAGTATTAGGTATGATGCCTGCACTCGCATTCTTTGAAGCAGGTCTCTTAAGAAGTAAAAATACACTTTCAATTATCACACAAATTATGTCTGGTATTGTAGTTTTAACTGTCATGTGGCAAGCATTTGGTTATTCATTAACTTTTGGCCCAGATCAAGTATGTATTTATATATATATAATTGTTTTTATATTATTTTATCTAATTTTATTAACTTTTTATATTTTATTTTATTTTAAAATTTATAGAAAGGTATTATTGGTAATTTAGATCATGCATTTTTAATTAATGTTTCATATGACGATTGTTCACCAAATGCACCAAATATTCCAGCAGCAGCTTATGCATTCTTTATGATGATGTTTGCAAATATTACACCATTATTGATGACTGGTGCATTCGCAGAAAGAGTTAAATTCAAAGCATTCATCGCACTCACCGTTGCTTGGGAAATTATTGTTTTCTATCCAGTTGCTCATTGGATTTGGGGTGGTGGTTGGTTACATAAATATTTTGGTGTTTTAGATTTTGCTGGTGGTATTGTTATTCATACAAGTGCTGGTGTTAGTGCTTTAGTTATTGCATTATGTAAGTTATTATTATTTTATAATAAATAAATAAATAAATAAATAAAATAAATAAATATTAATATATTATTTATTATTATTAATTATTTTAGATGTTGGTAGAAGAAAAGATTTTGAAAAATATGGTGGTGAATTCCCACCATCAAATTTACCATTAGCAACAATTGGAGCAGCATTATTATGGATGGGTTGGTTTGGTTTTAATGCAGGTAGTGCATTAGCAGCAGGTAATATTGCAACATCAGCAGTAGCAAGCACACAAATTGGTGGTAGTTTTTCAGCTATTGTTTGGATCATCCTTTCTGCCGCCAAAGGAAAACCAAATACTGTATCGGTTATCAATGGTGTTATTGCAGGTTTAGCAGGTATCACACCAGCATCTGGTTATATCAATAGTCAATATTCAATTGGGTTGGGTATTTGTTTAGGTTTAGCTTCTTACTATTCCGTTGTATTATTAAAACATAAACTTCACATCGATGATGCTTTAGACGTTAGCTCTGTACATGGTTTAACTGGTATTATTGGTTCATTGGCAATTGGTTTCTGTGCTGAACTCTCTGTTAATCCAAATGGTGCAAATGGTGCTTTCTATGGTAATCCAAAATTAATTGGTACTCAATTACTCGGTGTCGTTTCTGTCGCTGTTTGGGCTGCCGCTTGGACTTGGGTCCTCTTAAAGATTATCGATGCCACTATCGGTGTTAAAATCGATGAATCTGAAGAAGAATTAGGTCTCGATCTCGTCGAACATGGTGAATTCGCTTATCATAATATCTCACTTCAAGGTAATGAAAATCATTATTCATCTGTTATTAATAGTCATGATTTTTTTAAATAAATAAATAAATAAATAAATAAATAAATTAAATTATAATAATAAAAAAAAAATAAAAAAAAATAAAGAAAAAATTTTTTAAAAAAAAAAAAAAGAAAGTTTTTGAAAACTTGGAAATTTTCTTTTCCAAATCTTAAATATTTTATTTCCTTCCGTATTTGTAAAAGTGTTTGAAATTAAAATTAAATCTAAATTAGTAGTTTTAATACGCATTTCCATATAAATAATAAATTAAAATATAATATTATTTCTTTTTTTTTACAAGTTTTTTCTTTTTTTATACATGTTTATTTTAATATCACCCTTTTTGTTTTTTGTTTTTGTTTTTGTTTTTGTTTTTTGTTTTTTGTTTTAGTTTTTTTGTTTTTTTTGTTTTTTAATATATCTAAAAGTTAACCACAACATTGATCACTATTATCACTATAATTTGTTGAATTTTGATTATTATGACCATTTATACTGCCTTGAAGATGACCATTATTATAAAATTGTTGATTTTTAAAAATTTGTTGTTGTTGTTGTTGTTGTTGTTGTTGATGTTTTTGTTGTTGTATATGATATTGATATAAGCTTTGATTTTGTTGTTGGAATTGTTTATGAAGTTTTTGTTGTTGTTGAAATTGTTTAAAGTATTCATTATGTTTATTTAATATTAATTTCTTTCCAATCTCTAAAAACATTCCTTCAACACCTTCATTCTCTTTTGCAGAGGTTTCAACATACATTGCATTAATTTCATCTGCATATAATTTTGCTGTCTCACTTTTAACTTGTCTATTTTGTTCTAAATCAATTTTATTTCCACATAATACCATTACTATTATTAATTAATTAATTTTTGAAAAAAAAAAAAAAAAAAAATTATAAAGTATAAATAATTAATATATATATATACATTAATATATATACATTATATATACTTACTAATTTCTTCTTGAATATTTGCTTTTAATTCTTCAACCCATCCTTTAACTATATCAAATGTTTTTTGTTGAGTTATATCAAATACTAAAATTGCAACACATGCACCACGATAATAAAGTGTAGCTAAACTTCGAAATCTATCTTGTCCAGCACTATCCCATATTAGATATTTAATTTTATTTCCTTCTATATTTCTAAAAGTATTTTCACATTATTATGATTATTATTATTTTTTTTTTAAAAATTATTGTGTGTGACAATTGTAAGTAATGAGATTTTTTATTTTTTATTTTTTATTTTTTATTTTTATTTTCAAAACAGTGTTGAGAATATTTATTTATTTATTTATTTATTTATTTATTTATTTATTTATTTATTTATTTATTTATTTACATACATTGTCCGCGTTAAAAAGGATGCTCCTATTGTTGAAGTTAAACGTTTAGGAAATATTCCATCAACATAACGAAGTGATAGAGCAGTTTTCCCAACATCTGAACTACCTAATAATACAACTTTACTCTCCATTGATATTGACAATGGATCCATTTTTTATTATTGTTTTATTAATTTATTATTGTTTGATAAAAAAAAAAAAAAAAAAAAAGCTTTTTTTTTGTTATAAATAATTTATATGATTAATAAAATTCGTTGTGTGTGTGTGTTTATTTTTATTTTTTATTTTTTACAAATTATGATTGACAACAGAAAAAAAGAAAAAATAAAAGACCCCGGGTTATCTGTGTGTTTTTTTTTTCTTTTTTTTTTTTTTTAATTTATTTTTTTATTTTTTTTTGTTTTTTATTTTTTTTATTTTTATTTTTTTATTTTTATTTTTATTTATTTTTTTATTTTTGTTTAATGTGAACTATAAATAGTTGTGCGGTGTAAATATTAAAAATAATTTTTTTTTTTTTAAAATTTTTTATATCAGTTTTATGTGTTTTTTTGATGATGTGTTGGTGGGGATAAAAAAAAAACAATGCTTGATTTTTTTTTTTTTTTTGTTAAGCGTTTTATTAAAAAAAAATAAAAAAAAAAATAAAAATTTTACTGTTTTGAAAAAATAAAATTAAAAAAAAAGAAATTATTTTCAAACCACTGCACTGTTTCATGCCTTTTTATTTTTTTATTTTTTTATTTTTTTTTTTTATTTATTTTTTTATTTTATTTCCTCCTTCTTTTCTATTTTCCAGGTTTTTGACTACTTATTTTGTTGGTAAATTACAAATCAGGTGTTGCAATTTTTTTTTTCTTTTTTTTTTTTTTTTTTTTTTTTGTATGCAAATTTAAATTATCACCCAACCCAATTGGACACAACATCATTTCGAAAACATCATTTTTTACCTATTTTCAATGCATTTTTTGAAGATTGCTTTACAAAATCAACACAAATAAAAAGAGAATAAATATTTATGTGATTTAACCTTTTATGTCAATAAAATAAACAATTTAATTAAAAATTTTTTTTTTTTTTTTTTTTACTTTTATTTGTAATTCTGTTTTTTGTTTTTATTTATTTAAGTTTGCCAATTGTTTTATTTTTGATTTAAATAAATACATCTCAACAAATCTTTTTTTTATAGTAATAACTACAAAAATAATTATTAAGGTTAAAAAAACAATAGGAACCACTATAACAACTGGTAAAAACCAGGATTTTCGATCATTATCACCACCACATTCATCAACGAATTCAGGACTAACCAATACAGAGAAATCAGGATCTAATAAACATTTCTTTGTACAATGAGGTAAATTCATACCAACTGTAATTGAATCATTTGATTTTGATACTAACACAGTTTGCATAAATGTTGATATACCATCACTTTCGATTCTGTCTATAAATCTACCATTTAAAACTTTTGCATCTTTTTTAATTGTCATATAATTTAATGAATTATCTTGATTTGGTGTATTATTGATTTCAATTTGATCATTGTTACAATCATTTTCATTATTTGTTTGAATTTCATTTACACTTGATTTCATTTGTAATTGTAATGTATTTAAATTACTTGAATATTGATAGTTTTCAATTGATACTGTCATTTTAACTGATCCACTTGTTAATTTAAAATTAATACCTGCGAAAGTTGTGTCTCTATCTTTATTAATTTCATCAATTGTATATGTGATATTACATTTATCATTTTGAATTGATTGAATGAATGTGTAAACTGTTTTACTAATATTTGAAATTATTGACCATTTATTTAATAATAGATATTCATTGATTTGATTACCATTGAAATCTATCTCTATTAATTTTGTAATTAAAATTTGATAATTTGTTTGTTGATTTGTAATATTTGTATTACCAGTATTACCATCTATTGTTGTATTTGATCCTGGTAATCCACCACTATTATCGCCACCACCACTTGGATTTGAATATAAACTACAATCATAACCGCTCCATCTTCCAATACAATTACAATATCCAGTTGTTGTATTACAAATGCCATTTGATGTCGATGTACAATGATTTGGACATTGTTTATCATTTGAATAATATTGATAAATATCTTTTGATGTTACATTGATTGAATTTTGAATTACACTAACTGATTTTAAACCTGTACTTGGTGGTGCTTTACAAATAATTTCACTTTTAGATATATTATAAATTGGTATACATTGTTTATTACCAATGAAAACTTGTAGATAAGTATGATTATTACTAAACCAACCATAAATTGAAGCGCTACCACCATTGGTATCACTTGGTGAAACTGCAGATATTGTATGTAATGGAATTGAACAATCAATACCACTCCATTCATAAGGAGAGATTGGACACGAGCAAATACCAGTTTGATTATTACATTGACCAACATTATTACAATCATTTAAACATTCTATATATGGCAAAGAGCAATCACCACCTTGATGGGTTGGATCACATTTACATTTACCAATATCAGATAAACAATATCCATTACCATTACAATCATTATAATTTTCAGTACAATTTAAAATTGTATTTATTACACCTGGATTTAAAGTGAATTGAGTTATTAAATTACCATTTGTAATATATGATATAATATCCTCTAATGATTGATCTATAACATTTGAAAGTGTACATTTAATTTGATAAAAATTTGTATTTGTAACCAAACAATTTTCATTACCAATTGTAATATTAATTATAGAACTATTATATGTAAAGAATGAACCATCTATTACTAAATCAGTTGTACTTGATTGCCAATCTACTAAATTTAATATTGGTGGTATTCCCAATGATAAAGTAAATGTATAGTTTGGGTTAGACTTACTGTATGATAAGTTTAAAGGAAACTTGGGCTCTCCATTGCAAAATAATTTAAATAAACTATTTGGCTCAATCATTGAAATAATCATTGGTGTTCCTACAGAATCAGAGACAGCTGTAAATGGAACCCAACTACCACCTAAATTTTCACCAAATATTAAATATTCATAAAAAACTATTGAACCCTCAATAATTGAAGTATTATTAAAAACTATATTTGGAATGATAATTGCTTAAATACAAATATATATATATATCATAAATGGAATTAGTAAAAAAAAACAAATTAAAATAAAAAAATAAAAAATAAAAAATAAAAAATAAAACACTTACATGGTGAAGAAGGTGTATTTAAATTTATAAAATTATTTCCAATAAAATATCTTTCTAAATTTATTTCTGGTAATCCAAAGAAACATGTAAAACAAGTTGGAATTAAACCTGTCATTGAATTATTTGTAACAATGATTTCCAATTGACAAAATGAATCATCAATTGTACCTGTAATACTATTATTGCTTATATCAATGTGTTTTAATTTTCTATGAATTGTTCTATTGAAACTTGAAGGAAAACCATTGGACATTAAATTACATTTTAATGATAATGTTTCAACATTTGTAAATAATGAAAGATCTAATATTTCAATATTTCCATAAACAAATTCCAATTTTTTAAATGCTTCATTTGATGGTAAAATTATTGGAAATAAACCACCAAATGTAAAATTATTTGGATGAAAAAAATATAATGATTCTAATGATTTTCCTATTAATGATAAATCAATTTTTGAAGATACTGCTAAAAATGGTATTTCAATAAATCTTTTTTTTTTTTTTTTGTCAGGTTTTTTTTTTTTTTTTTTTTTTTTTTTTTTTTATAATTACATACATAGATTTTAAAACTTCAGATCTTAAATTTGAAAATTCTAATGGAAAATATGATAAATTTGAAGATATTAGAGACATATATCTCATTCCTCCAAAAGTTGTAATATTTCCCCATGATGATTGATCGTAATCTAACATTAGATTTAAAGTAATTTCACCTGTAATAAAATTTAATGATGGAACATTTAGAGAATGAATTAAAATAGAACAATCCCAAATTTTTGAACCATCAAGATCATTATCAAATGAAACTAAAAAATATCCTTTAAAAGGTACGAAAGAGGCTATTACACTTTTTTTTTTTTAAATAGGAAAAATAAAAATGATAAAAAAAAAAATTTTATTAGTATTCATTAAAATAATAATAATAATAATTAATTTTAAACTTACATTTTAGTTGTATTTAAATACCAAGAAAATTTAATTATTGTTGGTATATTTTGTATTGACATTGAGTCAAAAATTTTAATAATTGGTGAAATAGTTCCATAAACTAAATCAGTGCCATCAAATGAAAATTCTTTTGCATTTGGAGGATATGAATTATAAAATTTATCTTTATCATAAACAATATTATCAACAGATAAATTAGTCATATTTTTAAAACATGAAAAATCATCAGTTACTGTATATGTGAAATTAGCTTGTCCTACACTTAATTTTGAAATTGAACCTTCATTACAAAATATTTTAACATTTGGTGATAGAAATTCCAATGTACCACAAAATAAATATTCTAAAGATGTTGTATTAATTTTAACTTTATTGATTGATCCCAAATTTGTTAACAAACTCTTTAAACAATCATATTCATTTTTATTTAATGTTTGAGAATTTACTTTTGGATTTGAAAAATTAATTAAAATTAAAATTAAAAATAAATAAAAAAAATTACACCCAGATTTTGAAATTTTTTGAATAAAATTCAACATTTTAATTTGGAGATATATTTTGAAAAATAAATAAAATAAAATTAATTAAAATTAAATAAAATAAATAAAATAAATAAAATTATTATAAAATAAAATAAATTAAAATTAAAAAAAAAAAAAAAAAAACTTTTTCCCAACATTTTAACATTTTTTTTTTTTTTAAACAAAACGATTAATAGATTAAAATTTTGGTTGAAACACCGAACAGACACAAAAATGAAAATATTAAAAAAAAATATCTTATTTTTATTTTTTTATTTTAATGTTTTGCCGGAAGGTAATTGCGGTGTTTGATTTTTTTTTTTCGTTTTTTTTATTTCTTTTTTTTTTTTTTCTAAAAAATTCACCAAAAAAAAAAAAATGTAAAAATAAAGGGAAAATAAAGGTAAAATAGGTGTGCATAAAATTACTTTGTGTACGGCCGTACAAACTTAAGAATTTTCAGTGTTGATTTGTTTTTAAAAAAAAGAAAATGGATATTTGGATTTGTTTGGAAGATATTTAAAAATTTTTTAAAATGAATCCTGTTAATCAAATTTTTATTTATTATAATTCTGTTTTTTTATTTATTTTAATATTTTTTAAGTTTGCCAATTGTTTTATTTTTGATTTAAATAAATACATCTCAACATATCTTTTTTTTATAGTAATAACTACAAAAATAATTATTAAAATTAAAAAAACAATAGGAACCACTATAACAACTGGTAAAAAAAAGGATTTTCGATCATTATCACATTCATCAACGAATTCAGGACTAACCAATACAGAGAAATCAGGATCTAATAAACATTTCTTTGTACAATGAGGTAAATTCATACCAACTGTAATTGAGTCATTTGATTTTGATACTAATACAGTTTGCATAAATGTTGATATACCATCACTTTCGATTCTGTCTATAAATCTACCATTTAAAACTTTTGCATCTTTTTTAATTGTTATATAATTTAATGAATTATATTGATTTGGTGTATTATTGATTTCAATTTGATCATTGTTACAATCATTCATTTCATGATTTATTTGAATTTCATTTACACTTGATTTCATTTGTAATTGTAATGTATTTAAATTACTTGAATATTGATAATTTTCAATTGATACTGTCATTTTAACTGATCCACTTGTTAATTTAAAATTAATACCCGCAAATGATACATCTCTATCTTTATTAACTTCTTCAATTGTATATGTGATATTACATTTATCATTTTGAATTGATTGATTGAATGTGTAAACTGTTTTACTAATATTCGAAATTATTGACCATTTATTTAATAATAGATATTCATTGATTTGATTACCATTGAAATCTATCTCTATTAATTTTGTAATTAAAATTTGATAATTTGTGTGTTGATTTGTAATATTTGTATTACCAGTGTAATATTTGTATTACCAGTATTACCATCTATTGTTGTATTAGATCCTGGTAATCCACCACTATTATCGCCACCGCCACTTGGATTAGAATATAAACTACAATCATAACCGCTCCATCTTCCAATACAATTACAATATCCAGTTGTTGTATTACAAATGCCATTTGATGTCGATGTACAATGATTTGGACATTGTTTATCATTTGAATAATATTGATAAATATCTTTTGATGTCACATTGATTGAATTTTGAATTACACTTACTGATTTTAAACCTGTACCTGGTGGTGCTTTACAAATAATTTCACTTTCAGATATATTATAAATTGGTATACATTGTTTAGTACCAATGAAAACTTGTGGGTCATTATGAATATTACCAAACCAACCATAAATTGAAGCACTACCACCATTGATATCACTTGGTGAAACTGCAGATATTGTATGTAATGGAAATGAGCAATCAATACCGCTCCAAATTAAGAATGATGGACATGAACATTCACCAGTTACATTATTACATACACTTAAATTGGTACAATTAATTGGACATTCAATATATGGTAATGAACAATCATCACCTTGATGAGTCGAATCACATTTACATTTACCAATATCGGAAAAACAAATTCCATTTCCACCACATCCATTAATACAATATAGTAAATTATTTGTAACACCTGGATTTAAAGTGAACTGAGTTGTTAAATTACCAACTGTTATAAATGATACAATATCAATTAAAGTAAGATCTATTGGTGCCAAAAGAGTACAGTTAATATTATAAAAAGTACTACTTGTAACTTGACAATTAACATCACCAATTGAAATGTTAATTATTGATTTATTATAGGAAAAATAAAAACCTTCAAAAGCTAAATCTTGAGAATTACTAACCCATTCAACCTTTATTAATTTTGGTGTTATTAAATCTGCTGATAAAGTAAATCTATAATTTGAATTTATTCTACTATATGAAAATGTTACAATACTAGAAAATGATGAAAGAGAGTAAAGTGATATTAGTTTATTTGGTTTTATTACCCTAAATTTCACATCAAAGCCAATAATCTCTGCATTTGATTCATCAATCCAAGCCCCACCTAAATTTTCACCAAAGATATAATATTTATAATGAGGTTGACCTTGAAATATTTCAATATTTGAGAAAATCAAATTTGGTGAAATAATTGCTTTATTATTATAAATAAAATATAGTCAGTAATTTTTTTTCAAATTTATTCAATCTTTTTAATTTTAAAAAAAAGTTAAAAAATACTACTTCAACTTACATGGAGATGAAGGTTGATCTAAATTTGTAAAATTATTACCAATGAATCTCGATTTTAAATTTAATTCAGTTAGTCCAAAGAAACATGTAAAACAGGTTGGAATTAATCCAGTCATTGAGTTATTGTTTACAATAATATCAAATTCACAATATGAGTCATCCAATTCACCTGTTATTAAATTAAAACCAATATCAATATATTTTAATTTACCGAATTTAAAACTATTAATTGAAGGTAAGGTACCAGACATCAAATTATTGCTTAATGTAATATATTCAGCACTTTTATATTGCAAAATATCAAAATTCTTAATATAGCCACCAATTAAAAAAAAATATTGAAAATCTTGGTTATTTGGTAAAATTATTGGCATTAAACCATTAAATGAAAAATCTCTACCACATTTTGAAAAGGAAATAATTTGAATTGATTTACCTATTGATGATAAATCGCACATTTTTTTAACAGATTTAAACGGAACTTCAAAATTTCTAAGTAATAAAAAAAATTAAATGTTTAATTTAATATTATTTTAAAAAAAAAAAAAAAAAAAAAAAAAAAAAAACTTACATTTTCTCTATCGAATCAGACCTGATATTTGATAGATGATCATTTGGAAATTCTGTTAAATCATTTGTTCTAATATAGATATTTGTTACATTCCCAATCTCTTTAATATTAGACCACGAAGTTTGATTATATCCTTCTATTAACTCGATTTGAACAAATCCTTTAACATTATTAAATTTTGGCAAATTTAATGAAATAATATTAAAGTAATTAGTTTCCCAAATTTCAGAATCTTTAAGATCATTTTCAAATGCTATTGAATGTGTTTTATTGCTTGAAAAACTTGTAGATGATAAAATACTAATTTTTTTTTTTTTTTTTTTTTTTTATTTTTTTTTTTTTTTTTATTTTTTTTTTTTATTTTTATTTTTTTTTTTTTTCAAAAAAACAATTTAATATTTAATTAATACAAATTTTTAACTTTTTAAAAATTTAATAAATACATACAATTGAGTAGTTTTATAAAACCAAGAAAATTTTAATGTAGTTGGAATTTTTTGAGAAATAATTGATATCGATAACGTTTGAAGATCTTTTGTAACTTTGGAAAATTGTAAATTCGTTCCAGTCAAAATAACTTTATTTAAACTCTTTGGGAAAGAATTGAAAAATATGGCACTATCATAATTAATATTTGAAAGTAAAAAATAATTAATATTATCAAAACATAATAATTCATCTTTAATTATATAGCTAATATTTGACTGAACAGTATCTAAATAAGTGATTGAACCTTGATTACATTTTATTTCGGTTGGTAATGAAACAAAAAAGGGATTACAAAATTCATATTCAAATGTTTTTTCATTTTTACCAACATTTGATATTTTTCCCAAATTTGTTAAAAAGTTTACCAAACAATCATATTCTTTTTTATTTAATTCATTTGAATTTACTTGAATAGATAAAAAAAAAATAAAAAAAAAATAAAAAATCAATGATTTAGATTTTTTCATTTACTTTTTTTTTAATAATTAACTATTTTTAAAATTATTTTTTTTTTATTTTATATTTTTATTTATTTATTTTTAATATTATTTAATATTATTATTATTATTATTATTATGATATATTTAATTGATCAAAAATAAAAAAAAAAAAACGTCTTTTCAAAATTTTATTTGAATTACGTATTTTTTTTTATTTAATATCTTTTAAATTTTTATTCATTACGTAATGAATAAAAATTTAAAAGATATTAAATAAAAAAAATAAGAGTGTCTTTTCGGGTTTTTGTTTTTTAGTTTTGAAATTTATTGGAAAACAAATCTATGTTTGGGAAAGACGTTTTTTTTTTTTAAACAAAAAATCATCATTGTTTTTTCTTTTTTTTTTTGATTTTTTCCATTTTTTTTTTTTTAAAACCTTTTGAATATTAAAAAGTTTTTTTTTTTTAAACACAGCTCGGATCTGTTCTAATATAAACCTTTTTTTTTTTTTTTTTTTTATTTCCACTATTTTTTTTTTTTTTATACTTTATAGATGCCTGGGTTAGATATTTTTATTTTTTATTTCTTTTTTTATTTTCAATTTTAATTTTTATAATTTCTAAGTGATTTTAATTTTCTTTTTAATGGGGCTTCAACAAATCTTTTTTTGTAAATTATGAAAACAATAGCAATAATTGCAGCTAGACCTCCAACTGGAACAGCGATCACAACTGGTAAAAACCATGACTCACGATTATTATCATCACATTCATCAATGAATTCAGGACTAATCAATACAGAGAAGTCAGGATCTAATAAACATTTCTTTGTACAATGAGGTAAATTCATACCAACTGTAATTGAATCATTTGATTTTGATACTAACACAGTTTGCATAAATGTTGATATACCATCACTTTCGATTCTGTCTATAAATCTACCATTTAAAACTTTTGCATCTTTTTTAATTGTTATATAATTTAATGAATTATCTTGGTTCGGTGTACTATCAATTTCAATTTGATCATCGTTACAATCATTCATTTCATTATTTGTTTGAATTTCATTTACACTTGATTTCATTTGTAATTGTAATGTATTTAAATTACTTGAATATTGATAATTTTCAATTGATACTGTCATTTTAACTGATCCACTTGTTAATTTAAAATTAATACCTGCAAATGATACATCTCTATCTTTATTAACTTCTTCAATTGTATATGTAATATTACATATATCATTTTGAATTGATTGAATGAATGTGTAAACTGTTTTACTAATATTTGAAATTATTGACCATTTATTTAATAAAAGATATTCATTGATTTGATTACCATTGAAATCTATCTCTATTAATTTTGTAATTAAAATTTGATAATTTGTTTGTTGATTTGTAATGTTTGTATTACCAGTATTACCATCTATTGTTGTATTTGATCCTGGTATTCCACTATTATTATCGCCACCACTTGGATTTGAATATAAACTACAATCATAACCGCTCCATCTCCCGATACAATTACAATATCCAGTTGTTGTATTACAAATACCATTTGATGTCGATGTACAATGATTTGGACATTGTTTATCATTTGAATAATATTGATAAATATCTTTTGATGTTACATTGATTGAATTTTGAATTACACTTACTGATTTTAAACCTGTACCTGGTGGTGCTTTACAAATAATTTCACTTTCAGATATACTAAAAATTGGTATACATTGTTTATTACCAATGAAAACTTGTGGATCAGTATGATTATTACTAAACCAACCATAAATCGAAGCACTACCACCATTGGTATCACTTGGTGAAACTGCTGATATTGTATGTAATGGAATTGAACAATCAATACCAATCCATTCGTAAGGAGTGATTGGGCATGAACAAATACCAGTTTGATTATTACATTGACCAACATTATTACAATCATTTAAACATTCTATATATGGGATTGAGCAATCATCACCTTGATGAGTTGAATCACATTTACATTTACCAATATCAGATAAACAATTACCATTACCATTACAATCATTATAATTTTCAGTACAATTTAAAATTGTATTTATTACACCTGGATTTAAAGTGAATTGAGTTTTAAAATTACCAATTGTAATATATGATATAATATCCTCTAATGATTGATCTATAACATTTGAAAGTTTACATTTAATTTGATAAAAATTTGTATTTGTAACGAAACAATTTTCATTACCAATTGTAATATTAATTATAGAACCATTATATGTAAAGAATGAACCATCTATTACTAAATCAGTTGTACTTGATTGCCAATCTACTAAATTTAATATTGGTGGTATTCCCAATGATAAAGTAAATGTATAGTTTGGGTTAGACTTACTGTATGATAAGTTTAAAGGAAACTTGGGCTCTCCATAGCAAAATACTTTAAATAAACTATTTGACTCAATCATTGAAAAAATCATTGGTGTTCCTACAGAATCAGAGACAGCTGTAAATGGAACCCAACTACCACCTAAATTTTCACCAAATATTAAATATTCATAAAAAACTATTGGAATACCCTCAATAATTGAAGTATTATTAAAAACTATATTTGGAATGATAATTGCTTAAATACAAATATATATATATATCATAAATGGAATTAGTAAAAAAAAACAAATTAAAAAAAAAAAATAAAAAATAAAAAATAAAAAATAAAAAATAAAAAATAAAACACTTACATGGTGAAGAAGGTGTATTTAAATTTATAAAATTATTTCCAATAAAATATCTTTCTAAATTTATTTCTGGTAATCCAAAGAAACATGTAAAACAAGTTGGAATTAAACCTGTCATTGAATTATTTGTAACAATGATTTCTAATTGACAAAATGAATCATCAATTGTACCTGTCATTTTATTATTACTTATATCAAGGTGTTTTAATTTTCTATGAATTGTTCTATTGAAACTTGAAGGAAAATCATTTGACATTAAATTACTTTCTAATGATAATGTTTCAACATTTGTAAATAATGAAAAATCAAATGTTTCAATATTTCCATTAACAAATTCCAATTTTTTAAATGCTTCATTGGATGGTAAAATTATTGGAAATAAGCCGCCAAATGTAAAATTATTTGGATGAAAAAAAGATAATGATTCTAATGATTTTCCTATTAATGATAAATCAATCTTTGAAGATACTGCTAAAAATGGTATTTCAATATATCTTTTTTTTTTTTTTTTTTTGTCAGTTTTTTTTTTTTTTTTTTTTTTTTTTTTTTTTTTTTTATAATACATACATAGATTTTAAAACTTCAGATCTTAAATTTGAAAACTCTAATGGAAAAGATGATAAATCTGAAGCTCTTAGAGACATATATCTCATTCCTCCAAAAGTTGTAATATTTCCCCATGATGATTGATCGTAATCTAACATTAGATTTAAAGAAATATCGCCTGTAATAAAATTTAATGATGGAACATTTAGAGAATGAATTAAAATAGAACAATCCCAAATTTTTGAACCATCAAGATCATTATCAAATGAAACTAAAAAATATCCTTTAAAAGGTACTAAAGAGTTCTATATGACTTTTTTTTTTTTTTTAAATAGGAAAATAAAAATGATTAAAAAAAAAATAATTTTAATTATAATAATAATTTATTTTATACCTACATTTTAGTTGTATTTAAATACCAAGAAAATTTAATTATTGTTGGTATTTTTTGTATTGACATTGAGTTATATTTTTTAATAATTGGTGAAATAGTTCCATAAACTAAATCAGTGCCATCAAATGAAAATTCTTTTGCATTTGGAGGATATTAATTATAAAATTTATCTTTATCATAAACAATATCATCCACTGATAATTCAGTCATATTTTTAAAACATGAAAAATCATCAGTTACTGTATATGTGAAATTAGCTTGTCCTACATTTAGTTTTGAAATTGAACCTTCATTACAAAATATTTGAACATTTGGTGATGAAAATTCCATTGTACCACAAAATAAATATTCTAAAGATGTTGCATTAATTTTAACTTTATTGATTGATCCCAAATTGGTTAACAAACTCTTTAAACAATCATATTCATTTTTATTTAATGTTTGAGAATTTACTTTTGGATTTGAAAAATTAATTAAAATTAAAATTAAAAATATATATAAAAAATTACACCTTGATTTTGAAATTTTTTGAATAAATTTTAACATTTTAATTTAGTGGTATACTCTTTGAAAAATATATATAATAAAATAAAATTATAATAAAAAATTAAAACTGCAAAAAAAAAAAAAAAAAATATTTTAAAATATCTTTAGCCCAACTTTTTAAAAATTTTTTTTATTCTTTTGGTGGAAAAAACTTGCCTAATCAGATCTTGAAAAAACGATTCGGCAATTTAAAATTTGTTTGAATTTTTAAAAAAAATCGTTTAGAGTTGAAAGGGCATCAATAAAAAAATAAAAAATAAAAAAATAAAATTTTAAAAACAATTGGAAACTTGGGAAAAAAAAAATCTTCCCACGTTAACGAGTAGGTTAAAAATTGGGTTAAACAAAAATAAAAAAATAAAAAATAAAAGTGTAATTTTAGAACAAAAAAAGTGATTGTTTATTGTGTTATGTGGAATAAAAAAAAATATCTGTATACAAAATTATGAGTGAAAATTCCAACCAACTAATTTGCCAAAAATGCCTAAGAAAAAATTAAAATTAAAAAATTTATGACGCATTTACCTATATAATAAATAAAAAAAAAATAATTGTTAATAAAATTAAAAAAAAAAAAAAAAATTAATTAATAAATATAACTTACACCAAAGATTTGACAAAGGAATTGTAAACCACCAGGGAAAGATTTACCAACAGCAATAAATGACCAATTTTGAGGATTTTGAGGATCACGATAAACTTCACCAACAATCATAGCAGTATTTGTACCACCTTCATTGGTTAGATCGTATCTACATATATTTCTAGTTGTTTCTTGGTTTGCAATACGAATGAAAGCTCTTGGAACCATACCGAAATTTTGTCTTCTTAATTCAGGTTGATGAATGGTGACGGCGAAAACCAAACGAGTAACGTCAGGTGAAACTGCTTGTAAGTTTACAGATACGACTTCATCGTCTCCATCACCTGCACCTGTTAAATTATCACCATGATGAAAGATTGAACCATCCCTAGATTGTTTGTTATTATAAAAAATAAAATCTGCTGGTTGACGAACCATACCATTTGCACCCAACATAAAAACTACTGCATCCAAATCAAATGGTGCACTTGGTGTTGTATTTACATCCCAACCTAAACCTACTGTTAATTTTCTAAGATATGGATCCTCTTTACTTAATGAAATTTGTTGATCTTTTACTAATGAAACACCTGTACCTATACCTGAACCTGATGGTGGTGGTGGCATACCATATTGTCCTGCTTGTTGCTGTTGTTGTGGTGGTGGTGGCATACTGTATTGTCCTGCTGGGGCACTTGGTGGTGGAGCACTTGGTGGAAATCCTGGTCTTGGAGCTTGTGTATTAGAAGGTGGAGGTGGTAAAAATTGATTAGCTTGTGGATTTGGGTTAGAAACACCGGGTGTGGATGATGGTTGTCTATAATAATTATTGTTACCTTGTGAACCGGATGGTGGTGGTGGATTATACATTTTCTTTAATTTATTTGTTTTTTTTTTTTTTTTTTTTATAAATATCTAAATATTATTGTTTTTTTTTTCTTTATATAAAATTCGGAAGGTTTTTTTTTTTCTTTTTTTTTTTATAAATATCTTAAATATTATTGTTTTTTTTTTTTTTTTTTTTTTTTTATATATATATATAAATTGTTTATATGCAAACACAATAAAATATTTTTTTTTTTTTTTTTTTTTTTTTTGTGAAATTATTAAACGGGTTTTTGTGGAGTGGGTTATTAAAATTAATAAAAAATTAAAAAATAAATAAATTTAAAATAAAAAAATATATATAATATTTTACAAGTTATTAAATAATTAATTAAAATAAAAAAAGAAGATTTGTATTAATAAATATTATTTATGAGGGTTATGAAATATAATGTTTTTAAAAAAAAAAAAAAAAAAAAAAAAAAAAAAATTTTAAATGAAATTTTTTGAAGTCGAATATAATATATTTTTTTTATTTTTTTATTTTATTTTTTTTTTTAAAATTAAATTATTTTAAAAAGTGCCCTATCTGGCACCCAACACCATTATGTGTAAGCAAAATTTTCAAATAATTTTAATTCATATTTTTTTTTTTTTTTTTTTTTTTTTTTTTTTGAATCTTATTTCTGTTTTCTTTAATTTGTTTTATTTTTTCAATTCAGATTTATTTTTATTGACGGATTTTAAAAAAAGATACTTACATTATAAATAAATAAATAAAGTTGTTTGTTTGTTTTTTTTTCAAAAATTAATTAAAAAAAAAAAAAAAAAAAAAAAAAAAAAAAAAAAATTTAAATCCAAAAAAAAAAAAAAAAAAAAAAAAAAAATTAAATTAAATTAAATTAAAAAAAAACATCATGTTACTGCAAACGATAATTTTCAAACTTTCAGAAAAACAAAAATTCTTTTTAAGACTTATAGGTCATGGCTTTTTAAAGTTTTAGTAAAAAATGATTGTTTGTAAAAAAAAAAAAAAAAAAAGACAAAGAAAATTTTGTAAAAACATCCAAAAAAAAAAAATAATTAAACAAAAAAAAAAAACAAAATAAAATAAAAATAAAAAAATAAAAATTAAAATAAAAATAAAAATAAAAATAAATCCACAAAACCCTCCGTTTTTCGTGCTTTTGTGTTTGTTTTTATTTTTATTATTTTCACTTTTTTTTTACATTTTATTTTATTTTTATTTTCAATGGAAGAATTTTTATCAATTGATAAAAATAACAAAAAGTAATGATATTATCTAAACTTACAATATTTCCTGGTATTGATTTCAAATTAATAAGTTATCTGAGGATCTGTTAAAATGCAAAAGAAATGTTTCATTAGACCTTATTTCTCTCAGGTGGTGGTGATTGTAGGAGCTTCTTCAATTATATCATCATTCTTTAAAAAAAAGTCTTTGAGTTTTCTAAAAACAAAAAAAAAAAAAAAAAAAAAAAACAAAATTGAACTGGTAATATATTTTTTATAGTAATTCAAAATAAATGAAAAATATCATTTAAATTCTTCAAAAAAAAAAAACAAAAAAAATAAAGAAATAAACCACCAATCGAAATCTAATTTCAAATCAAAGGTTCTTTAGATATTTTTTTTTTTTTTTTAATATTATTTTTTTTAATATTTTTTTTTTTTTTTTCAAATTATATGTAATCCCCCAAAATATCTTAATAAAAAAAAAAAAATATCAAATTTTAAAGATTTTCCCAACAATATAAAAAGTCATCAAAAAAAAAAAATAATTATTATCATTATTTTTATAATATGTTCAACTTTTATCTAATTTTATTTTTATTATTTATTTTAATAGTTTTTGTAAATTCACAACAACAAATATTAAGTCCAAAAGAAAATGAATGTATGGAAAATTTATTAATAAATTTAGGTACAATTTCAAAAGTTAATTTTAAAAATAGTTCAACACTTGAATATGATTTTTGTAATACTCAAAATACTAGTCAACCAATTGTATCTGTAGGTTGTTATGAAAATCAAATTAATAGTTTAAATCTTGGACAATCAAATTCATATGTGATTAGTGATGATTTTTTATGTTTTGAAAATTTAAATGATCTTTCACTAAATTCAACAATTTACAATAGCACTCTTTATTCGGCATTACCGCAAAATTTAGAATTTTTAAATTTGTATGGTAGTAATTTACTATTCTCTCAATTACAACCATCATTAAATTACTTTCACGCATCCATTGTTAGCCAAACAATTGAAACAACAATTAAATTTTCATATTTAAAAAACTTAATACAATTGTAATGTATAATTATTATTATTATTATTATATAATAAATTTCGTTTTATTTCACAATTACTAACTACTTCTACTACTACTACTACAACAACAACTACTACTACTACTACTACTACTACTACTACTACTACTACTACTACTACTACTACTACTACTACTACTACTACTACTACTACTACTACTACTAACAATATAATAGTTCATTAAATATTCCACCATGGATTAGTTTATCATTTATATCACATTCAATTTTTTTTGAAAATGATTTGGATGGTTCTAAAATATGGGAATCAGATAATAGTATTATAACAAGGAATATACCATTGCTTAGATTTATTAAGGGTCGATTTGATATGGTATTACTTCCCAATTTTTTACAATCCTCATGGAGTAATATATCGACAATCGAAAATATAACCTCTTTAACAATTCATTCAAATGATTTTATTCAATTTCCATCATTTGAATTTTCTCAAATTAGATCTGATAATTTAAAGTTGATGTAAGGTTTTATTATTTTTCTAATAATTATTTATTATTATTATTATTATTATTATTATTATTATTATTATTATTATTATTATTATTATTATTATTATTATTATTATTATTATTATTAAAAGTCTAACATTTTAAAAATATATATTTATGAAATAGTTGGATTGATTCTTATATTTCTAGTGTGCCAAGTATAATTGATTTTTCATCAATTGGTAATTCAATTGAATCAATGAGTTTTACAAAATGTGGTAGAAATTTTCAATATGGCGGCGGTTTATTCCCATTTATTTTACCAAAAAACAAGAATTTCAAATCATTTTCATTTTCAGGTGGATATATTGAAACACTTGATTTCTCATTATTTAATAATGTTGAAATTTTAACATTAGAAAATAATGTTATCTCTGGTTCATTTCCATTAGTTTTCAATATAACATTATTTGGAAAATTGAAATATATTAATATTATGGATAATAAAATAACAGGTACCATTGATGATTCATTCTGTTCTGTTGATTTATATGTAAGAAATAATTTAATGAATGGTACTATACCATCATGTTTTACATGTTTCTTAGGATTACCAAGTTTTAGTTATAAATTCTCTGGTAACAATTTTACAAATAACTATCCATCATCTACATGTAAGTATTTGTTTTTTAATATTATTAATAATAGTTTGTGCATAAATTTTAACAAATTATTATTATTATTATTATTATTATTATTATTATTATTATTATTATTATTATTTTTTAGCAATAATTATTCCAAACTTTATGCCAGGTAATGTAAAGAATTTTACAACTTATTTAGAGTATGAATTCTTTATATTTGGTGAAAATTTAGGTGGTATTTGGATTCCAACAAACTTGGTTGTTGATGATTTTGGTAGTTATTATGCTAGTCAATTTTTAATTGTTAATAAATTAATAAGGGTTGTGTCTTATTCAAAACTTCCAGATGTTATTTCCATGAAATATAGCCCAGTGGATCCAAACTATTTTTTTAAATTATCAACCAGAAATATTAATCCTCTTTTAGAAAAGGTTGATTGGCAATCAAGTGCTTTGAATTTGGTTTTCGATGGTTCATTCTTTACATATAATAAATCAATTGTAAATATTACAATTGGTAGCGATAATTGCTTTGTAACAAGTACATCATTTAATCAAATATCATGTACAGTCTTCAATAGTATAGATTCCTTTAAAAACATTTTATCATATATTACAATTGGTAATTTAACAACTCAATTCACTTTAAATCCAGGTTTAATAAATAAAATTTTAAACTGTTCTGCTTATAATGATTGTAATGGTAATGGTTATTGTTTATCTGATATTGGTAAATGTCAATGTGATTCAACACATCAAGGTGATGATTGTTCTTTGCCATATATCGATTGTAATCCACTTGACTGTAATGGTAATGGTATTTGTACAACTCTAACTGGTAAATGTCAATGTGATTCAAATCATCAAGGTGATGCATGTGGATTACCATTAAAAGAATGTTTAAATGATTGTAATAGTGTTGGTCAATGTAATAATCAAACTGGTATTTGCTCATGTCAAATCACTCCTTTTGGATGGACTGGTAATGATTGCTCAATTCCATTACATACAATATCAGCAGTTTCACCAAGTGACATCAATGGTGGTAATGCTTCAATTTATGGTTGGTTTGGTAATAATCATACTAATCCACAAGTTTTCATTGGTAATATACAATGTATACCAATTTATAATATATCTGAAAGTGAAATTAATTGTAAAGCACCACCAGGTACAGGTTTAAAATCAGTTAGCGTAATTCAAAATTCAATCAATGTAACATCAAAAGATATTTATCAATATTATTCAAATGATAAACAATGTCCAAATCATTGTACATCGGCATCAAATGGTATTTGTAATACAACAACTGGATATTGTAATTGTATTGGAAGATGGAGCGGTTATGATTGTAGTTTATATTCAAATCCAAGTGGTGGTGGCAGTAGTGGTGGTAATAATGGTGGATTACCAGGATCTAATACAACAATAGATGGTAATACTGGTAATACAAATATTACAAATCAACAAACAAATTATCAAATTTTAATTACAAAATTAATAGAGATAGATTTCAATGGTAATCAAATCAATGAGTATCTATTATTAAATAAATGGTCAATAATTTCAAATATTAGTAAAACAGTTTACACATTCATTCAATCAATTCAAAATGATAAATGTAATATCACATATACAATTGAAGAAGTTAATAAAGATAGAGATGTATCATTTGCAGGTATTAATTTTAAATTAACAAGTGGATCAGTTAAAATGACAGTATCAATTGAAAACTATCAATATTCAAGTAATTTAAATACTTTACAATTACAAATGAAATCAAGTGTAAATGAAATTCAAACAAATAATGAAAATGATTGTAACGATGATCAAATTGAAATCAATAATACACCAAATCAAGATAATTCATTAAATTATATAACAATTAAAAAAGATGCAAAAGTTTTAAATGGTAGATTTATAGACAGAATCGAAAGTGATGGAATATCAACATTTATGAAAACTGTATTAATATCAAAATCAAATGATTCAATTACAGTTGGTATGAATTTACCTCATTGTACAAAGAAATGTTTATTAGATCCTGACTTCTCTGTATTGGTTAGTCCTGAATTCGTTGACGGGTGCCGTGGAAATGATCAAAAATTTTGGGTTTTACCAGTTGCCATTACCGTACCAGTGGTTGCATGTGCTTTGATTATAGCACTATTATACGTAATTTATAAAAAAAGATTTGTTGAGGCCCGTTTCAAAAGACAGATTAAATTATTAAACAGAAAATAATAAAAATAATTGTAAACAAACTTTTTTTTTTTTTGCTGTCATTGTTTTTTTTAATAACATCACTCAATTTGAGTGTGTTCTAGGAGAGTTTATTTGTAGTTTTTTTTTTTTTTATATATTTTTTTTTTTTTATTTTATTCTTATTTTTTTATTATTATTATTATTATATTATTATTATTATTATATTATTATTATTATTATTGTTATAATTTTTTTTTTTTTTTTTTTTTTTTTTTTTTTTTTTTATGAGTAGTTGGTGTTATATGAGCAGTATGGTCTGAAGTGTTCCGGGATGTTTATGGTCATGAGTTTCTAGTTCCAGTTGTGACTGAATTTTTCGAGTCTTCTTTTTATTGATGCGGTCCGATTGATTGACTCTCGGTTATCAGTGCATTTTAGTTCTTGTCGTAGTTGCTTTTCTACTATCCATAAAGGTAAAATATAAAATTTTTTTTTTTTTTTTAATAACATCACTCAATTTGAGTGTGTTCTAGGAGAGTTTATTTGTAGTTTTTTTTTTTTTTTTTTTTTTTTTTTTTTATTCTTATTTTTTTTTTTATTATTATTATATTATTATTATATTATTGTTATTATTATTATTGTTATAGTTTTTTTTTTTTTTTTTTTTTTTTTTTTTTTTATGAGTAGTTGGTGTTATATGAGCAGTATGGTATGAAGTGTTCCGGGATGTTTATGGTCATGAGTTTCGAGTTCCAGTTGTGGCTGAATTTTTCGAGTCTTCTTTTTATTGATGCGGTCCGATTGATTGACTCTCGGTTATCAGTGCATTTTAGTTCTTGACGTAGTTGCTTTTCTACTATCTTTCTTGTTCTATCCCATTCGGCATCTCTCGCTTTTTTGATTTTATGAATTATTTGGTTCTCTGTTATTATTGTAGTGTTATCGTTGAATTTTATTTGATTTCTTCTGTACCATATCGATTCCATAATGGCTCCTATCAGATTTGATGAGAATGGTGTGAGTAGTTTTCCGAGAACTTTTTCGCTCCATGGACCGTGGTAAGTGTTGTTAGAGTCTTTACAGACCTTTTGATAGATTGAGTCGATATCCTGTTTTATTGATTTGCATTCGAAGAAGATGTGCATAGACGACTCTTCTTCTTTACAAGTGGCAATTCTCCCCATGGTGTTTTGGAAGTGCCTTGAGTAGATACCTCCATGCTAAGTCTCTTCCTTTGATAGTTGTGATTGATCTGGCTTCTCTAAATGGTAGAATTGGGTGATTAATGTTCTTTTGAATCAGTTTTTGACCTGTTGTTGGCTGGTGTTTGTTCCATCCCTTGTATTTGATATCCATCATGTTTCTATAGATTACTTTTAATTTTTGTTTGTTTTCATATTTGGGTTTGACTTGGTTTAGTTTGAGAGTTATTCGCTCTCTTGGGTGGTGCAACAACTTCCAGGCTTTCCAGCATTTGATGTGAATCCTTGATAGTGAGTTTTCTTTTTCCGACTTCCAGACTTCCATATGTGGAGGGCAGTTCTGGTCGTCTTTTTCTCTGAGGTATTGTTCGTATATCCATGCTTTCTGGGCATTGGATCTGGTTGCCATATTCCAGAGTTCCAGGCCTCCAATTTCATAGTCTCTTCTGCTCCTTTCTTTTGAGATAGCCCACCTGTCCCCTTTGAATAACATGTTGGCATTAACGTTCTCCAGTTTCTTTATGTCATTTATTTCGTTGATGTATAGTTGGAATGTTAGTTGGGACAGCAGGTATGATTTGAGGATTGTGATTCTACCTTTTAGCGTTGATGACACGCTCGAATAGCATTTTGTGAGGTTTTCCAGTTTGTTCACCGTATCATCTACTTTGCTTATTACACCTTTGCGGTTGAAGAAAAAGCCAAGATATCTTTCTTCTTCTTTCGCCCCAATTGTCTTATATTTGGTCTTTATCTTTGGGTTTTTAGTGATGCACACACATTTATTATCGTTTATTTTTGCTGCTGTGGCTTGGCAAAATTTTATAACTTTCATATCCATTTTATCTGCGTCATCTATGTTACTGGCTAGTGTGACTGTGTCGTCTGCATATTGTCCAATCTTCATCGAATTGTTCTGATTGAGTTTTATGCCTATTATGGTATTGTCTTTTCTTATTGATGTTGATAAGCATTCACATACTATAGCGAAGAGAGTTGGTGAAATTGGGTCGCCCTGTTTTGTACCTCTTCCTGCTCTGAAGGATTCAGAGAGTTGTCCATTTACCATGACCCTTATGTTGGTGTTCGTTAACATGCTTAGTATTGTGTTTGTTATTTTCCGAGGGAACTTTAGATGGTTTAGAGTCCTTATTAACGCTTTATGAGATATTGAATCGAAGGCTTTTTCGAAGTCATAAAAGGTGATTATCGTGTTTCTATCACTCTTTTCCATTGCTAAATCCAAAGCTATAATGTTGTTGTGGAGTAGCCTTCCTGGTATAAAACCGTTCTGGTACTTTGAGATTATGTTTGGCAGGATTTTTAGTATTCTATTGTTGATTATTTTTGAGTAGATTTTGTAGTCTACGTTGAGTAACGTTATTGGTCTTCTGTTTGAGATTTCCAAGACATCCCCTTTACCTTTGTATATTGATGTAAGGATACCGTTCTTGAATTCTGTTGGAATTTCATTGTTTAAAAAGAAGTTGAATAGTTCTGTGAGGATTGGAATTAGTTTGTGTTGGTGGATTTTATAGAATGAAGATGTTATTCCATCTTCTCCTGGTGATTTACCTTCTGCTATCTTTTCTATTGCTAGCTTAACCTCATATTCTTCGATTCTGTCTTCCATCTCTGTTAATTTTTTTTTATCTATTGGTGGGTTCCAGGTGCTTAGAAGTTCTGTATGTGTTTCTTGGTCGCATTCTTTCTCTTTGAAGAGTGTCTCGTAATATTTTCTGAAGCAATCTGTTATTTCTTTTTGTTCTGTTTCGATTTCTCCATTGGATGGGTTCTTTATTCTGTGAATCTGGGAGCTCGAGTCTCTTTTTTTAAGAATAGATGTAAGGAGATTTGATGCTATTTCTTTATTGTTGATGTAGTTGATTGAGCTTTTGATCATTCTGTCTATTCTTTCTTCTTCTTGAAGTATTGTTATTTCGTTCGATATTGTTTCTTTTTCATATTTGTTTTTTGTTTTTGTGTGTTCATTTGCTAGATTTGATAGCGTTTTTTTTCTCTCTAGTATTCTTTTCTTTTCTGTTGTAATGCATTGTTTTTTTATTTTTTTTTTGAACTTAATCCAGTATTCCGTTATGTTAAGGTTTTTTCTTTTGGTTTCCTGGTAGTGGTCGATTATTTTTTCTATCTTTTTTATTGTTTTATCTTCTTTAATTATTATTGAGTTCATTTTCCATAGGGGTGATTTGTATATTTTTGTGAAATTTGGTATTTTGAAATCCATCACTACTATGTTATGGTCTGATTTGTTTATTTTATCTATTATCTTGTACGAGTGATTGAGTTGGTGCATCTTTGTTGATAAGAATGTTCTATCGATTAGTTTATCTTTGAAGGTTGTTTTAGTTGTTGAATTTGGTAGTATTTCGGTGAGTCCTACTTCCATCATTAGGAATTCTATTGTTTCATTTTCTGTGAATTTTCTCTTATCGGATGATCCATCTTTGAACTTGATTTTTGCATATTTGTTGATGTTAAAGTCACCAGTAACTATGTCTGCCTGTTCTAGATCTCCAAGGGAAATATTGTTTGAAAACCATCCTTTTCTTCTGTCATATGAGGCTGGTGCATAGATGCCAATTATGTTGATTTCCGTATTGTTTAGAATTGCAGTAAATTTTAAGATTCTGCCTTCTTTTTCTTCCAAGTTTTTAATTTCTATTTGTTCTAGGTGATTTATTGCCATTACTCCTTTTCCTCTTGCTTCTTTTCCTTTTCCTCCTGTTGAGTAATGGTTTTTGATTTGCGCTAGATTTTGATCCTTTTTTAGATTTGTTTCTGTTAGTATTGATATATCAGGTTTTATTAGGTTAATTGTATTTTTTGTCTGATTCATGCTTTTGATTGTTGAGCAACCTTGGCAATTCCAGGTCATTATTTTTATCATTTTTTTTTTTTTTTTTTTTTTTTTTTTTTTTTTTTTTTTTTTTTTTAAACAAATGAGACAGATGGAAGTACGTCTTGGAGTACTTTGGGCAATTTGTCTCTTAGTGCTGCTTCCATTAAATCTGATTCTTCCTTTGTTATTTTAATTGGAGTTTTGTAAGGTGTTAAAATTTCTTGGTGATTAGTTGTTGGGTTTGGAGATGAGTTGAATCTTTTTCTTTTTACTATCTCTGGCGTTGCTGGAGATTCTGAATTTTGGATAGGTGACATTGTTTGTCTTTTTTTGATTGAGGCTAACCTTGGGGTTTCCTTCTTTTTTTGGTTATTTATTTTTTCTTCAAAAATTCTGTTCTCTTCTTCATTTTCGAACATCTTTCTTACCACTTCTAATGCTTCTTCATCTTCAGTTAACTCCATTCTCCTTTTCTCTTTGCTGTCAACACTATATGTTACTGTTATTGGTGGGATACGAAGTACTTTTCTCTTTTCAATATTGTTTATTGTATTTGTCGTTTCTGTCGTTGTGGTTGTTGTTGTTGCTCTAATTGTTGTGGGTTTTTTATTTTCAATTTCTTTTTCCTTTACTTTTTCGTTTTTGCTCTTGTCTTTGATGTTTTCATTATTGATTTCTTTATTATTTTCTTTTTTGTTTTCTATTTTGTTTTTGTTGTTATTTTTTGATTCGCTAGTGTTTTTATGATTGAATTCTTCTTTTGATTTTATGTTTATTCTTGTGTTTTCCTTTGTCTCGGAATTTGGTAGTTCCGTGATTTTTGAGTTTTCTGAGATTTCGTCTTCGATTTCCCTATTTGTTTTTCTTTGATTTTTTGTTTCTTCTGTTGTAGTGAGGAATAGTATTGTTATGTGTTTACAATGTATTAGCTGGTCTTTGTGCTCTGGACTGATAATTGAGTTGAATGAGTGTATTATCAGGTTTTCACCTAAATTATCTAATTTGATTATTTCCAGTCCTTCTTCATGCAATGTTTTTTCTACTATGTCCATTGATTTTTCCCAGTTGAATGTTTTGAAGATCTTTTTTGGTTTTATTATTGCTCTGTGAACTCCTTTTAGTACTCCGTTGAAAACGTTAGAGTACTTGATTACTTGAGTTCTGCAGTCCGTGAGGATTTTGAATTTATTCTTACTTGTTATTATCTTATCATCTCCTTGTAAATGGATTTCCAATTCTGCTTTCAAGTTGTTGGATATCTCATCTGGGATATTGATCATGAATTTATATCACAGCGAAGAAAAAACCACCTTTAAATTCGCTTTAAATTAAATTTAAATTTGCTTTAAAGTCCTGAATTAAAAAAATTTTAAAGGTAATTTTAAAGGTAATTTTTAGGGGGTCTTTAGAACGCCGTTAAAATTACCTTTAAAATTACCTTTTTAATGGCTTTAAAAGCGAGGTCCTGAGTTCGAAGCCGTTATTTAACGGATAAATTTTTTAAAAATTTTTTTTTTAATTTTTCAAAAATTACCAAAAGGGATTCGATCCCCCGACCCTCTATCAAAGGGTAGTCTCATCAACCATTAAACCATTTGATTGCTTTGATGAAAAATTTAAAAATGATAGAATATTTTATCCCCATTTTTTTGTTCTAAAATTAGATCTTTTTTATTAAAAACCTTAAATTTATGTTTAAAGGAAATTTAAATTCACTTTAAATATACTTTAAATCTACTTTAAATCCTATTTAAAATTAATTTAAAATAAATTTTAAAGGTATTTTTAAATATCTTAAAAATTATCTTAAAAATTACCTTAAAAATCACCTTTAAAATCACCTTTAAAATCACCTTTAAAATTGCTTAAAAATTTATTTTAAAGCAAATTTTAAAGGCATTTTTAAATATCTTAAAAATTACCTTAAAAATTACCTTAAAAATGAATTTTTTAAACGCGGCTTTAAATTCAATTTAAATCCAATTTAAATCAACTTTTCTTTAAATTTGCTTTAAAGGTGCATTTTTCTTTGCTGTGATTGTTTTAGTTCAATTTGAGTGTGGTATATTGCTTCGCTTATTTTATCAAGTGTTCTGTACGTATTTTTTAAATATTTGAACTTTGTTCTGAGTTCATTTGATTTCTTGATTTTATCTGCCAATGTTTCTGTTGATTCTGTCATTATTGTATTTGCCAATTTATTCATTTCTTTTTTTTTCTTTAAAATCTTTATTCGACTTTAAAAATTTAAAATTCTGGAAATTCCCTGAAAGAATGTTTTCGGAGGTTTTTTTTTTTTTTTTTTTTTTTTTTTTTTTTTTTTTTTTTTTTTTTTTTTTTTTTTTGAAAAATATAAAATCGGTGTGAGCAGTTTTTTGAAAAAATATCAAAATTCGCCGTGATAGTATAGTGGTAGTACATCAGATTGTGGCTCTGTTGACCCTGGTTCGATTCCAGGTCGCGGCACTTTTTTTAAAAATAAAACTTTGGGTCAAGGGATCGAATCCCATTTAGAAATGTAATAACTTTAAAAAAAAAGAAATTAAAATTCAAATAGCTAAGATTCATTACTGCATCCCAAGCGCAAAACAAAATATTCGTAGATCTACTCATTAATGTAAAAAAAAAAAAAAAAAAAAAAAAACAACGAATATTATGAATTAAAACCAACTTTATTTTTTTAAGTTTTATAATAATATTATTGGTGATTACTAAACATAATAATACTAATAATAATAATAATAATAAAAATAATAAAAATAATAATAATAATAATAATAATAATAATAATAATAATAATAATAATAATAATAATAATAATAAATAACGGATATATTTCTTATTTTGGTCAACAAAATAATGAAAATAAAATTCTATTATTATAAATTAAGATCATCAAACCTTTCAGAGTCTCTATTTAAAAATAATAAATAAAAAAATAAAATAAATGAAATTAAATAAATTTAATAGATCTAAAAATAAATAAATTTAATAGATCTAAAAATAAATATAAAAAAAAAAAAAAAAATGTGTATTAAAAAAATGGACTATAATTTTTTTTTTTTTTTTTTATTCCTTTTTGTATTCTATTTTTATCACTTTTATTTAAACAAAATATCTTTATTCTTATTTGAAATATATTTCAAAAAAAAAAAAAAAAAAAAAAAAAAAAATCTAAAAAAAAAAAAAAAAATCTAAAAAATGAAAATTCGCACATTCGGTCATATTGTTAATTATAAAAAAAAAAATAAGTTTTAGGATGGTTGTTTGATTTGAAAAAAAAAAAATTTTAAAAAAAATAAAATAAAATAATTTTTACGATGGTTTTGATTATTTTTTTTTCAAAAAAAAAAAATATCTTTGGGAAAAAGTAAATTTTTTGAATTTTCTTTTTTTTCCAGATTTTTTTTAGATTTTTTTGAAATGGTGGTTTTTGCACAAAAAAAAAAAAAAAAAAAAAAATAAAAATAAATATAAAGAACCATCACAACCTCATCACACAAAACAATATGTTTTCTTTAAATTCACTATTGTTGTTTTTTTTTTTAATAATTTGTGTAAATTCACAACAACAGTTAAGCCAAAAAGAATATGATTGTATAAAAACTTTATTAACCAATTTGGGTACAATTTCAAAACTCACACCAAATGTCACAACATCAAAATATGATTTTTGTAAAGCTGATTTTTTTTTTCAACCAATGTTATATATTGGTTGTGATAAAAATTACATTTCCACTTTAAACCTTGGACAATCAAATATGTCATATGTTTTGGGTGATGATTTTTTATGTTATGAAAACATGACATCTCTTTCACTAAGTACAGTTGTTTTAGATAGTGATATTTTATATTCTTCACTTCCTCAAAAAACCACAAGATTTGATCTTATTCAAGAGAATATACAGTTTTTACCACTTCCACCTACTGTTTTATATTTTTCAGTAACAATGAAAACTCAAACCTTTCCTACTCAAATTAAATTTTCAATATTTTCTAAAGCAGATCAAGTGTATGTATATTTTAAAAATTTAATATTATTTATAATTTTTAACTAATTCCTAATTTTTTTTTTTTTTTTTTTTTTTTTTTTAAATTAAGATCAATACAAACTTCAAGTATTATTGGAATAGGATCTCATTTAATTTATTTTGAAAATGATCTAGATGGAACCTTCATATGGAATCCATCTTATATTAAAGTTGTATCCTTAAATGTACCTTCATTTAAATATATAAATGCATATTTCCAACTTGTTCTTCTTCCAGGTTTTGACCAATCTTCATGGATTAATATTACTCAGTGTGAAAGTTTAAATACTTTATCAATTCAGGTATATGATGAGATAAATTTCCCATCAATTGAATTTTCACAAATTAGAGCTGAAAATTTAACAAGAATGTAAGTTTTATTTGTGTTTATATTGATTTATTAATTGGATAATTGAAAATAGCTAACACTAAAAAAAAAAAAAAAGTGAATTTGAAAGAACACTACTTTTAAGCCCACCATCTTTAATTGATTTATCATTAGTTGGTAAATCAATGAAAGAATTAATTTTTAAAGATACTGGTAGAGGTTTTACATTTGGTGGTTCACTTCCTTTTATTTTACCAACAAATGAAAAATTTGAAGAGTTCACCCTCAAAAATGCATATATTGAAACATTTGATTTTTCATTATTTACAAATGTTAAAAAATTAAATTTAGTCGATAATGTAATGTCAGGTTCTTTACCAATTTTCAATAGAACAATTAATAATAAATTAACAAGCATCGATATTAGTTTTAATCAAATAACTGGAACAATTGATGATTCATATTGTGAATTAGATTTAATTGTAAGTAATAACTCAATGACTGGATTAATTCCATCATGTTTTACATGTTTCTTTGGATTAGTTAATATAGATTTAGAATCTAGATTCATTGGTAATTCTTTTTCAAATTTGAATCAACCATCTTCACCAAGTAAGTTTAAAAATTCTTTTTTTTTTTTTTTTTTTTTTTTTTTCATAATTAAAAATACAATTTTTAACAATAAATTATCAAAAAATAATAACAAATTTTTTAAAAGGTATTATTATTCCAAATCTTAGACTCGTAAATATATATAATTATTCAATGTATTATGTCGAATATGAATATTATATTTTTGGTGAAAATATAGGTGGTTCATGGGTTAACTCAAACTTTCTAGTTACTGAAAATGGAGACAGATTTGATATCAAAGTAATAAAACCAAATAAAATAATAAGTGCAATCACAACCATAAAACCACCACCAATTGTTTACTTGATATATAGTAACAATCCAAATTATATATTCCCATTGTCAACTCAAGATATACCACCAAGATTAGAAATGGTAGATTGGGTATTGGGTTCAAGTAGTTTAATTTTCGATGGTTCATTCTTTACTTTTAATCAATCAATTGTAAACATTACTATTGGTAATTATAATTGTATAGTTTCAAGTACATCATTTTATCAAATATACTGTACAATTTCTAGTGTGGTAGACCCATCTTTGGAGGATATTTTATCATATATTACAATTGGAGGTTTAACGACGCAATTCACTTTAAATCCAAGTGGAATAAATGTAATTTTAAATTGTTCTGAAAATTATAATGATTGTAATGGTAATGGTTACTGTTTATCTGATATTGGTCAATGTAAATGTGATTCAAACCATCAAGGTGATGATTGCTCAATCCCATTTAAACAATGTTTAAATAATTGTAATAATATTGGTCAATGTAATAATCAGACTGGTATTTGTTCATGCCCAATCACTCCTTACGAATGGATTGGTATTGATTGTTCAATTCCATTACATACAATATCAGCAGTTTCACCAAGTGATACCAATGGTGGTAGCGCTTCAATTTATGGTTGGTTTGGTAATAATCATACTGATCCACAAGTTTTCATTGGTAATAAACAATGTATACCAATTTATAATATATCTGAAAGTGAAATTATTTGTAAAGCACCACCAGGTACAGGTTTAAAATCAGTAAGTGTAATTCAAAATTCAATCAACGTAACATCAAAAGATATTTATCAATATTATTCAAATGATAAACAATGTCCAAATCATTGTACATCGACATCAAATGGTATTTGTAATACAACAACTGGATATTGTAATTGTATTGGAAGATGGAGCGGTTATGATTGTAGTTTATATTCAAATCCAAGTGGTGGTGGCGATAATAGTGGTGGATTACCAGGATCTAATACAACAATAGATGGTAATACTGGTAATACAAATATTACAAATCAACAAACAAATTATCAAATTTTAATTACAAAATTAATAGAGATAGATTTCAATGGTAATCAAATCAATGAGTATCTATTATTAAATAAATGGTCAATAATTTCAAATATTAGTAAAACAGTTTACACATTCATTCAATCAATTCAAAATGATAAATGTAATATCACATATACAATTGAAGAAATTAATAAAGATAGAGATGTATCATTTGCAGGCATTAATTTTAAATTAACAAGTGGATCAGTTAAAATGACAGTATCAATTGAAAATTATCAATATTCAAGTAATTTAAATACATTACAATTACAAATGAAATCAAGTGTAAATGAAATTCAAACAAATAATGAAAATGATTGTAATGATGATCAAATTGAAATTAATAGTACACCAAATCAAGATAATTCATTAAATTATATAGCTATTAAAAAAGATGCAAAAGTTTTAAATGGTAGATTTATAGACAGAATCGAAAGTGATGGTATATCAACATTTATGCAAACTGTGTTAGTATCAAAATCAAATGATTCAATTACAGTTGGTATGAATTTACCTCATTGTACAAAGAAATGTTTATTAGATCCTGACTTCTCTGTATTGATTAGTCCTGAATTCATTGATGAATGTGATGATAATAATCGTGAGTCATGGTTTTTACCAGTTGTGATCGCTGTTCCAGTTGGAGGTCTAGCTGCAATTATTGCTATTGTTTTCATAATTTACAAAAAAAGATTTGTTGAAGCCCCATTAAAAAGAAAACTTCAAAGATTTTCTTCAAGCGCAAATTAAAATAAAATAATAATAATAATTATAAAAAAAAAAAAAAAAAAATTTAGATCAGAATGTATACTTTAATTTTGTTTATATTTTATATCATTTTGTTTATTTTTTTAATCCTCTATTTCTGAAAACTAAATCCACATTAAAAATAAATAAAATTATTCAGTTGCTAAAAAAAAAAAATGAAAATATTTTTTTTTTTTTTTTGTCAGGTTTGGTGTTTTGCAAATATCTTAAAAAAAAAAAAAAAAAAAAAAAAACAATTTAAAAATATTAAAAATAAAATAAAAAAAAATGAATACCAGGTTTTTATTTTTATTATTTTAATTTCAAAACAAGCCCGTCAAAAGATTTTTTATCCGAGCTTTATAAACTTATAAAACTTTTTTCGTCATCGGCATTATTATTATTTTTTTTTTTTTTTTCACTCCAAGACCCTGTTAAAAAGATATAAGTTTTTTTTTTTTTTTTTTTTTTTTTTTTTTTTTTTTTTTTTTTTTTTTTTTTTTTTTCACTTCAAAACCCTGTTAAAAAGATATCAACATCAAAAAAAAAAAAAAAATAATAAATATAAATAATATAAATTTTATATATATATTTATATTTTATATATTATAAATAAGAAAAAATGATGTGGGAAAATATAAAAATAATGATTTTGGATTATTTTCCAAAATATAAATTAAAAAATACTAGTGATATACCTATTATGCCAGATGAAAGAATACCAATTATACCATCATTTTTTTTATCATTTCAACATATTTTAGCAATGTTTGGAGGTAATATTTTATGCCCATTATTGATGGGATTTAGTACAAATTCAGCATTATTTTTCTCTGGTGTTGGTACATTGATATTCTATGTATGCACTGGAGGTAAGGTACCGTCATATTTAGGATCATCTTTTGCATTCATTGGAGTTGTTAATTCAGCCACTGGATATATTTATTCACCTGGTACAACGAATCCAAACATTTCTCCAGCAGCAGGTGGTATTGTAGTTTGTGGATTTATTTATTTAGCCATTGGATTGCTTGTAATGGTTGCAGGTCATGCATGGATTGAATTTTTAACACCACCCGTTGTAACTGGATCCGTTATCGTTTCCATTGGTCTCCATTTAGCAAATTCAGCAGTTGGTCAAGCTGCAACCACAGGATTTGATGCATGGATGGCTGCATTAACCATACTTTTGGTAGTGATGATTACATGTTATGCACCTGGCCCTTTGAAAAGATTACCCATTTTAATTGGTGGGGTTGTATCATATGTAGTTTATTTATTATGTGGATTGGGAGGTGTTGGACCAGGTATTGATTTTAGTGTAGTAAGTGATGCAAAATGGATTGGTTTACCACAAACTCATTTACCATCATTCGATTCAACTTACATTTCAATGATTGCACCTGTTGCCGTAATTTTAGCTGCAGAGAATATTGGTCACTTAAAAGCGGTTTCATCAATGACTGAATATAGTATGGATAATTTATTGGGTAGAACTTTTATAGGTGATGCATTGGCATGTATTTTAGCCGGATTCTTTGGTAGTTCTGGTACAACAACCTACGCTGAAAACATTGGTGTAATGAGTATAACAAAGATTTTCTCAACCCTTTCATTCGTATTTGCTGCATGTATCGCAATTGTGTTGGGATGTTTACCAATTTTCGGCGCAATCGTTCAAACTATACCTCCAGGTATTTTCGGTGGTTTATCAATTGTTTTATTTGGTATCACTGCTATAACTGGTGCAAAACTTTGGATTAATTCTCAAGTTGATTTTTCAAAACCAAGAAATCTTTTAACTGCCGGTATTTCAATTGTTTTAGGTACTGGTATGATTAGTGTAAATGTTGAATGGGGTAAAATTAAAATTGATGCAATTGGTGTTTCCACTTTTGTCTCTATCATTTTATATCAATTACTTCGTGAAAATTGGGGTACAATCTTTAGAAACATCTTAGCAAAAATCACTGGTAGAAGTTTTAAACAATCTGATGATTGTGAAGAAACTATTGAAAATCCTCAATATTCAAATTTATTAAAACCATTAATTGAAAATCAAGGTATAAATTCTTCAGATTATAATGAATTTAATAATGAAGATAATGAAAATAATAATTATGAACCATTTAAAGATAATGATGAAGAAATAATTCAAAATTAATTTTAAAAAATAATAATAATAAAAAAAAAAAAAAAAAAAAAAAAAAATAATAATAATAATAATAACAATAACAATAATAATAGTAAAAATATATATTTGTAATTTTAATTAAATTAATAAATTTTTATAAAAATACTTTTATTTTTTTTATAAAATAATGTTTTATAATAATTATTAAATGTAATATTATCGTTAATTTCTTTAATTTGATTTTTATTATTATCATAATAATCAATTATTAGTTTATCTTTAAATAAATGGTAACTTCCTTTTTTAAATAATTTAATTAAAATTACTTTATCAACATCAAATTTTGAATATGGTTCAACTCTATATTCAATTATTTCATATGTAACAGGTGATAAATTAAAATGAAAAACTGGACTAAATAATGGATTTTGAGGTTTGATTTTATCAATAAATTTTTCTTCATATAAATATTCATCATCATCATCATCATTTTTTAATTTTCTAACTCTATATACAGTTTTATTAATTTCATTTTTATTTTCATTTTCATTATAATTTTTAATAGTTTCTTCATTTAATAATTCAAGTGGTTTAAATGGTGTAATACAACCAAATCCAACATCAAGGTAATATAATTTATTCTCCCAATATATAATATTACTAAAATGGTTGTGAAACCATGGACTTTTTAATAATGTTGATCCTTCAATACCTTTTATCAATCTAACATCAATACCCATTTCACATAAAAATAATCCAAATAAAATATTTAAATTTGTACAATAACTACCTTTTAATTTTATTTTATTTTTTTATTTTTTTTTAAATTAAAATTTAGAAAATAATTGTTTACTTTTTTAAAAAAATAGTAATTTAATAATAATAATTACCAAATTTATCAATTAAAACTCTTTTTATAATATTTTCAACTGAAAAAGGTGGTTTAAATCCATTTATTAATAAATCAGAATTATCAAAGGGTATTTTCCTTGAAAATACAATATGAATTTTTGAGATATCATCCAAAGTTTGAATTTTTGTGTTGATATCTAATTTTAATCTTTTTAATAATAATTCTTTTATATTATAATCTTTACAATATTTAAAATTATTACTTTCATTATTATTTTTAATTTTATCCATCTAATTAATTAAAAGTATTATTTATTCTATATATATAAGTTAAAATAAATAATCATCCAAAAAAAAAAAAAAAAAAAAAAAACCTAAATAGAAATTAGTTATTAAAAAAAAAAAAAAAAAAAAAATCAATTTGGTTTTTATTTTTTTATTTTTATATTTATAATTCCGAAACATAAGTTTGATTTGTTATTTTTTTTAAAATTTTTTATATTAGAAAAAACAAATCTCCTAATAGGGAAAATAAAATTTAATTAACACACCATATTGTTTTTGGGAATTAAAAAAAAAATTTTTGGTCAAAATAAAATTTTTAGCTTTCTTATACTTAATGCTCATAATACAAGTCGTTTTCTCTTAATAATGTAATTTTCTTTTTTGGTCACAGGTTCCCTTTACTTTTATATGTGTGTGTTAATAAAAAAAAAATAAAAAAAAAAATATAAAAAAAAATATAATAAAAAATATAAAAAAAAAAAAATAAAAAAATAAAAGTATGTTTTTTTTATTTTTATTTTTATTGGTTAATGAAAGTATATTTTAATTTTTTTTTTTTAATTGTAAAATATAATATTATATAATCAAAAATCTTTATAGGTTTAATTAATTATAATATATTATATAATATAATTGAAAAATCTTTTTATGTTTAACTAATAAATGATCACATTTAATTTCTCTTTTTTTTTTTTTTTTCTATCTTTTTTCAATCTCTTTTTTTAAATAAAATGTATAATTAATTACAGAAAATAAATAAAAAATGAAAGTAAAAAAATTAAGTGTGAAAAAAAAAAAAAAAATAAAAATAAAACACGAAAACCGCCAGAGAAATTATTTCCAACCAAGGTGACCAAAAAAAAAAAATACTTTTTTTTCATTTTAGATCCCAAAAAATATCGAAATATAAATTCGCTTTTTTGAGCACAACAGATAGTTTGGTTAGATTTTTTTTTTCTAATAGTAAAAATAAATATTTGTAATTTTAATTAAATTAATAAATTTTTATAAAAATATTTTTATTTTTTTTATAAAATAATGTTTTATAATAATTATTAAATGTAATATTATCATTAATTTCTTTAATTTGATTGTTATTTTTGTCATCATAATAACTAATTATTAGTTTATCTTTAAATAAATGGTAACCTCCTTTTTTAAATAATTTAAATAAAAGTACTTTATCAACATCAAATTTTGAATATTGTTCAATACTGTATTCAATTATTTCATATGTCGCAGGTGATAAATTAAAATGAAAAACTGGACTAAATAATTGATTTTGAGGTTTTGTTTTATCAATTATTTTTTCTTCATATAAATATTCATCATTATCATCATCATTTTTTAATTTTCTAACTCTATATACAGTATTAGTAATTTCATTTTTATTTTCATTTTCATTATAATTTTTAATGGTTTCTTCATTTAATAATTCAAGTGGTTTAAATGGTGTAATACAACCAAATCCAACATCAAGGTAATATAATTTATTCTCCCAATTTATAATATTACTATGATGTTTTTGAAACCATGGATTTTGGAATAAAGTTGATCCTTCAATACCTTTTATCAATTTAACATCAATACCCATTTCACATAAAAATAATCCAAATAAAATATTTAAATTTATACAATAACTACCTTTAAATTTTTTAAATTAAAAAGTTAGAAAACAATTAAAAAACAATAATTATATAATAATAATTACCAAATTTATCAATTAAAACTCTTTTTATAATATTTTCAACTGAAAAAGGTGGTTTAAATCCATTTAATAATAAATCAGAACTATCAAAGGGTATTTTCCTTGAAAACACAATAAGAATTTTTGAGATATCATCCAAAGTTTGAATTTTTGTGTTGATATCTAATTTTAATCTTTTTAATAATAATTCTTTTATATTATAATCTTTACAATATTTAAAAT
>NC_007088.5:8064629-8072129 GCF_000004695.1 Dictyostelium discoideum AX4 | reverse complement strand
ACCAGATTTAAATCAACTAAACAAATTTATTATTTATATGCATAAACCACAATCAATACAAACTCAACATATTACATCAAGTAAATTTTATTTACATTGTGAATCAACAAATAGAATAATCGATTCAAATGAAATTCTTACAAATTTATATCCATGTTATAAAATTTATTATTCAAATCCACCAATTTTATCAAATTATAATAATAATGATAGTTTTAATTTTTCAGTATATCATATTACTGAAGCTGAAATGTATTCAAATGCATTGGAAGAAGTTGATGATGATGACGATGAAGAGGTTGAATATACACCAATTTCAGAACAAGAAATATTTATTTATACAAAACCTGACGAATTATGTAACCATGATTCAGTTGAATTTCAAGAATTCATTAGAAAATATCAATTGGAACCAATTAGATTCGATGATGGTACAAAAGAATCAATTTTATGTTTTTGTTATAGAGTTTCATTATTTATAAAGAAACATATGGTTTATAATGTAAAATTTGGTACTCAAAAAGCACTGAAATCTATGGAAACCGGATTTGAAGTTTTAGTACATTCTTTTCATCAATCACTCGTTATAATAATATACCAACTCGTTATATTAGTGGTAGAAGTATTCATGAGAAATCATTTAGAAAACTAGAAAATACCGATGATGATGATGGTTTTACAATATCCGATTGTGGTTGTCATAGTCAAATAGAATTCTATTGTGAAGGTTTATGGATACCTTATAATGGTGCAAAACATGATAATGTTTTCAATAGAAATGCATTCAGTAAAATAATGGTGCAACCTATATTCAACAATTAAATTTAACTACAAATGTTGAATATAGTTCAAATAATTCAAATTATTCCTCTTTAACAAATCCAAGAATTATCTCTGATTATTGTCATGACTATTGTAAATTATCTCGTCCAGTTGAAACTTTTTTAATGGAAATTACAAATCAATAAAATAAAAATACATTGATTAAAATCAATCCTATTTTTTTTTTTATTTTTTTTTTATTTTTTTTTTTTTAATAATATTATTTTTTATTTTTTTTTTTTTTATTTTTTTTTTTTTTTAATTGATGAATCTTTAATAATTTTTAAATCTAAACCAATTTTAAAATTTCAATAAATTTAAAATGAAAATATGTACATTGAAGAGATTGATAAAAAAAATATTAAACTCTTGATATTTTATATTATTATTATTATTTTTTATTTTTATTTTTTATAATTTATAAGTTTTTTATAATTTCATTCCTTTTGCTCTTAATGATTCTTTTGCTTCTTTGATTTCCTATAGGAAAAAAAAAAAAAAAAAAAGTTAGTTTTGTTATTTTCTAATCATTTTTTTATTATAAATAAAATAATAATAATAATAATAATAATAAAAATAATAAATACATCAAATAAACTTTCAGATGCCTCTTTACAATCACTCATAATTAAAAGATTGTATGCAATAACACCCAATGAATAACTTCCAAAGCAAACTACAGCATATAATGGTAACTAATAATTGATAATGAATAAATTGGTTAGGTATAAGAATTTTATGTATACATATATTATAATTGAAAAATACATACAAATGGTATAATTGATTGAATAGATGGTGATAAATTTAATTGAATTTTTTCTAATACTAATAATAACCAAAAAGTCATTAAGAATGTGAATGTAATGAAAACTTTTTGATATCTTTTCATTTTTTTTTAATATATATTTATTTTTATTATAATATTACTTTGATGAATAAAAATATATAAATGTATAAAATAATGTACAATATGTAGATTCTTTGATGAGTAAAAAATGATGTGGTATCAAAACCAACAACCCAAAAAAAAAAAAAAAAAAAAAAAAAAAAAATGGAAATTATTTTTTTTTTTTTTTTTTTTTTTTTTTTTTTTTTTATTTTTTTATTTTTTAATTTTAAAAAATCTTTTCAACTTTTTTTTCTTTTTTTTTTTTTTTTTTTAAATTCTTATTTACCCAATAAATAGAGAAATAATAATTTTTGTAAAATAATAAAAAAATATATAAAAAAGAAATGTCAGATCAATTAGTTGCACCACCACCAGAAAATTGTCCTGGTACACAAAGTGAAATGAGTGGTAAATCAGCTGCATGCGCTGGTTGTCCAAACCAAGTAAGTTTCTAGATATTAATACATTATATAAATTTATATATAATATATTAATTTTTTTTATTTTTTAATTTTTATTTTTTGTTTTTTTTTTTTTTTTTGTTTTTTTTTTTTAAAGCAAATTTGTGCAACAGCACCAAAAGGACCAGATCCAGATATTATAGAAATTGAAGAAAGAATGAAAACAGTTAAAAATAAGATATTAGTATTATCAGGTAAAGGTGGAGTTGGAAAGAGTACATTTTCATCACAACTTAGTTTTGCATTATCAATGGATGAAAAAGTTGAAGTTGGATTATTGGATATTGATATTTGTGGACCATCGATACCAAAGATAATGGGATTAGAGGGTGAAAACATTCATATCAGTGGTCAAGGCTGGGATCCAGTTTATGTTCAAGACAATTTAGCAGTGATGTCAGTCGGATTCCTATTGGAGAAAGAAGAGGATGCAGTGATTTGGAGAGGTCCAAAAAAGAATGGTATAATTAAACAATTCCTTAAAGATGTTTATTGGAATGATTTGGATTACCTTGTCATCGATACACCACCTGGCACATCTGACGAACATTTATCAATTGTACAATATTTGAAAACTTCCAATTTATCAGGTGCTGTAATCGTTACTTCACCACAAGATGTAGCATTAATCGATGTCAGAAAGGAAATTAATTTCTGTAAAAAAGTGGGTGTTCCAATCATTGGTGTCGTTGAGAATATGTCTGGTTTCGTATGTCCAAAATGTAATAAAGAATCTCAAATTTTCATTCCAACAACTGGTGGTGCTGAAAAAATGTCACAAGATATGAATGTACCATTCTTGGGTCGTATACCTATTGATCCATTAATTGCACGTTCTTGTGATGAAGGTAAAAGTTATTTAATAACTCATCCAAATTCTGAAGCAACAAAACAATATAATTTAATTTTTAATAGTAAGTTTTTTTTTTCAAAAAATATATATATATATAAACTAATAAACTTTTTTATTTTATTTTTTTATTAAAAAATTATAGAAATTAAGGAAATTGTTAATAATAGTAAATAAAAATAAAAAAAGAAAATATTTTTAAAAAAATAAAAATAAAAATTAAAATTAAAAAGATATTTTAAAAAAAAATTAAAATTCATTATATATCACTTTTATTTAAAGTTTTTATTTACAAAGTCTTTGGTTTGGTTTAGTTTTGGTTTTTTTTTTTTTTTTTTTTTTTTTTTTTTTTTTTTTTTTTTTTTTTTTTCTTAAATTTGGAGAAATTGATAATTTTTAAATTTTTTAGAAATAAATTCGGGAATAATTGATTTTTTATATAAGGTGTTATATTCTTTTATAAAAATAATGTATAAAGGATAGATTTCTCGCATTGGGATATTTGAAATTTTTCTTAAAGATGGTTTCCATGCTGGTTCAATACCCATTATAGTTCTAGTTGAAGCAATTGATGCACATGCTATAATTGAAGGTAAATATTGTCTATATTTCAAATCTATTTATAAATAATTTGTTTTGAAAAAAAAAAATTAATATTATTACATTTAAATTTTCCTTTTTTTTTTAATTAAATAATAATAACTTACTTTTATAAGAAATATTTAAAATTTGGTCATTAATTAATTTAAATTGATTTGCAAATGTAATTTGGGAGTCTTTGGTAGCATCAAAAAAATCGTATGGTTGAATTGTAATTAAAAGTAGATAATCCAAGAAATGAGATGGAGTTGGATACATTACTTTATATTTTAAAATTGATAAGATTCCCATTTCCGTTTTAACGATTCCATCATGGGTATAGGAATTATTAGTTGAATAGTTTAATTCCCTAATTGATGGTTGATATTCTTCCAATTCTTCAAGTTTAGAAGCGATACTTAGACTAGAGACAGCCACCAATTGCATGACATCAACCTCTTCAAATTTCTCTGGTTTAACATCGCCAACGATATAGTCCATGAAATCATCGTAGATTGAAATTGTCATTTGCAAAGTTCTCTTATTCATTCTTATGGTTGAGGTCAAGTCCACCAAGAAGTCAATCACATCAGTTCTGCAATGAGAAGCACAAGGACTTTTACTGGTGTTGTAGGTTTTTCTATCTTGATATTCATATTGTTTGTTAATTAAATTTGAGTAATGGTCAATTAAATGTTGAGGAATACTACTGACTTCAAAATGATAATTTAAACTCATAACTAATTTCAATGGGTCCTTTGTAAATTCAACTATAATATCATCTTCATTAATATTTGAGAGATTCATTAATTCTTCTGATTCAGTTTCTTCGGAATCAATTTCTTCAATTTCATTTTCATTTAATGCTTTTGCAATTGGTAATGGAGTTATACTATTATCATTTACATTATTAAAATTATTATTATTATTATTATTATTATTATTACCATCATCATTATTATTATTGTTTTGTTTTTTTGATAATTTTGATCGAATATAATTTAAAAGTTTTAATTTTAACATTCTTTTGATTTGTGAAATTTTCTTTCTTTTTTGTTCAACATTTGTTGGATCAACCGATTTTCTAAATGTTGATGCTCTTATTAATGTATTATTATTATTATTATTATTATTATTATTATTATTATTATTATTATTATTATTATTATTATTATTATTATTATTATTATTATTATTATTATTATTATTATCATTATTATCATTATTAACATTAATATCACCATTATTATCATCATTATCATTATTATCATTATTATTTGTGGATATAGTTGTTGAATCAAATACACTATTTTCATCAACTATTATATAAAGTTTTTTTAATTCGTTTAAAATTTTCGAAGAGTTATGTGTGTATGATGAATAATCAATTTGTTGACTATCATTAATGATTGGATAAAAGTGATTGATGTTTGAATAATTTGGATTTCTCTCGTAAAGCCAAGATTTAAGATATAATGGATTTTTTTTATCGGAATTTTTGAATATTTTAATTAATTGTGTTATTTTAAATAAAAAGTTATTAGTATTTGCTAAATCTTCAATACTTTTTGGTTGTTGGGGTGGTTCTGGTTTTAATTCTTCTGGTTTTAATTCTTCTGGTTTTAATTCTTCTGGTTTTAATTCTTCTGGTTTTAATTCTTGTGGTTTTAATTCTTCTGGTTTTAATTCTTGTTGTTGGGGTTCTTGTGGTTGTAATTCTTGTGGTTGGGGTTCTTGTGGCTCTTGTGGTTGTTTATATTCTTGAAATTTTAAATTTTCATCTGGAGGTGTGTGTAATGGTGGTAATTCAACCAATTTATCATTTTCAAGTGGCATTTCCAAATAACCAATTGATGGTAAAATATTATTATAATTATTATTATTATTATTAATATTATTTTTTTTTTTGGTTATTTTATCAATGGTTGTTATTGAAGTTGGTGATTTTCTTTTTCTATTTGAATCCATTTTTTTTTTTTTTTTGTATAATTTATTTTAAAAAAAAAAATATTGGAAAATTTTTTTTACTTTTGGAAAAATGGGATTTAAGAAATAATAAAAAAAAAAAAGTTAGGAATTATTTTTTTTTTTTTTTTTTTTTTTAAAGAAAATAAAATTAAATGAGACTACTTTAAACTACTTTAAGTTTTACAAATTTACAATTTTTATTTTTTTTTAAAAAAAAAATAAAAAAAAAATAATTATAAAATTTAAAAAAAAAAAAAAATAAATAAAATAAAAATATATTAATAATTAAATCAAAAATGTTTTTGGAATAATGAAAAAAATTTTTGAAAATTGTTGTATTTTGAAAGGATTTGGATGTTTTTTATTTTATTTTTTATGGTGAACTTTAGAAAATATAGTTTGCAAATTTAATAATTATAATAATAAAAATAATGATAATAATAAAAAAGTGGAAAATAAAAAAAAAAAAAAATAAAAATAAAAATAAAAATTATATGTTTTTGGTATTTTTTTTTAGCTGTTATTTTTTTGGTTTTTTTTTAAAAAAATAATAATAAAAATAATAAAAAGGCAATTTTGAAACAACAAAAAAACAAATATGTAATTACATTCAAAAAAAAAATAAAAAAAAAATAAATTAAAAAATAATAAAAATAAAAAAATAATACACACTATATCTCACACACACACACTCACACACAAAAAGCACACATTACCACAAACAACTTTAACACACCACCACACTCACCATATTAAATTATCCTTTTTTTTTTTTTTATTTTTTAAATACCACCAAAAGCACATAAAACCAAAATTCAATGTAGCTAACAAAAATAGTAAAAAAAAAAAAAAAAAAAAAAAAAAAAAATGATAAACCCAAAAAAATAAAAATAAAAAAAAAACCAACACTTGAAATGATCTCTGGCTGTCAATTTTTGTTCCCAAATTATCATTATTTTAATTTTTTTTTTTTTTGATTTTTTAATTTTTTTTTTTATTGATTTATTATTTTAATGATGTTGATGTATCGCCAAATTAATCTTTAAATCTTTTACAAATTATTAATTTTTTTTTGAGATTTTATCAATAATGAAAAAAAATATTGATCATATATTATATTAAATCACTATTTTATGGGATTGGAAAAAATAATAATTTTTTTTTTTTTTTTTTTTTTAATTTTTTTGAAAATAAGGATATATAATTTTTGTTACCAACAATAATTTAACTTACAAATCAAAATAAAAAAAAAAAAAAAAAAAAAAAAAAAAAATTTGAATGAAAATTATAATTTTAATTACATAAATAGATTTTGAACATGAAATTTATTATTTTTTAATAATAAATAAAAAAAAAAAAAAAATTATAAAAAAATTATAAATAAATGAAAAAAATTCTATTACTTACAAATTTTAACTTTTTTTTTTTTTTATTTTTTTTTTATTTCAAAAAAAAAGGTTTAATTTATAACAAGATTTTAAAAAAACTGGATTAAATTAAATGAATGTCAAATAATAAAAAAAAAAAAAAAAAAAGTTTATATAATAGATAAATTAGTATTTGATTAAAAAAATTAAAAAAATTATTTTAATTAAAAAAAGAAAAAAATAAATAAAAAAAATAATAATTTAAATAATAATTAAAAAATAATAAAAACCAAAAATAAAAAAAAAAAAAAATTACTATTTTTTATTGTTTGTTTGTTTCTATTTTTGATATCATCTCTTCTACAATCAGCTATAAATAAAAAAAAAATATTATTGGAATAATTTCATACTAAAATTATATAAATTATATAGGTGGTGGATGTATTTATTTAAATAAAAATTAATAATGATAATAATGATAATAATGATAATAATAATAATTTTTACAAATATGAAATGAAAAGGAGAACATGTATATTTTTTCAATTTTATTAAAAAATA